>NW_019154214.1:382389-434776 GCF_002288905.1 Enhydra lutris kenyoni | reverse complement strand
AAAAAAAAAAAAAAAAAAAAAAAATCAGAGAACCTGCTTTCAAAGTGTGTGCAAAAGGATTATACTCTGGAAATGGTTTCGCACATTTCAATAAAGATGTATTGATAAAGTATATTGTCTTTTTCATGAACCTTTTTTCAGAATATGGGAGCCTCTGAAATGTAAGTCTTGTGTAGTAGCTTCATAAAAAATGAACTTTCATATTTGCATATTATTTAATAGGTAGAGTACTTGAATTATATATGCATTTTTCTACAAATTGCCTAACAGCCCTTTAAAAAGAATTAACAAAGAAAACGAAAAATATATTTGATTAAACACTCACTTATTAACTCCAAAAACATGTATTTTGAATTTTCATTACTTTAAATTTTGATGCTATCTTTTCATACAGAACTTTGGACCCAAACTATGTTTCAAAGTTACTAATAAGCGGAGCCCAGCTAGCTCGCTGGTGGAACAAAGAACTCCGATTTTGTGAATTTGACTCCCAAGTTGGGCGCATTGCTTACTTAAATATAGTAAAAAATAAATAAGTTACTAGTAAAAAGTTAAATAATATTGTATTCCTGTACTGTAATATGGAATCTGACATCCCACAGTTTCTCTGTGGGGACCTAAATGATACAGAAAATCTTTCAAACAGCAAACTATAAAAATTACAAAGCAAATACCATACTGTTGGAAATATCTTTAAATGTATAGGCTATATATACTACTTTTTTGTCACACATAGTGTCAAATTCCCCAAATGCCATTTGTCCTTCATATATCTTAAAACCACGAAATGCTTTAAAAACGGGAAAAACAATGGCACGGAAGAAATCTATTAGAAAGTTCTGGATAATAATTTTCCTTTCAAGGACCTTAACTCCCCCCCCCCCCAGCTTAATTTTTTTTTTTAAGATTTTATTTATTTATTTGACAGAGAGAAAGATCACAAGTAGGCGGGGCGGGGGGGAGGGTGGGGTCAGGCTCCCTGCTGAGCAGAGAAAGCGATTGGGGTGGGGGGGACATGATCCCAGGACCCTGGGAAGATGACCTGAGCCAAAGGCAAGCTTAACCCTCTGAGCCACTCAGGGAACCCTTAAATTTTCTTTTAAAAAATGTAAAAGATAACATGTTTTTATGTTTATATAAAATTACAACAAACTGGGGCACCTGGGTGGCTCAGTGGGTTAAGTGCCCGCCCTCAGTTTAGGTCTTGATCCGCCACTCCTGGTATTGAATGGGCGTGGTGCTTCCTACTCAGTGGAGAGTTTCTCTGCCTCTGCCCCTCCCCCTGCGTATGCTCTCTCTTTCTCTCTCAAATAAAATCTTTTAAAAATATATACATAGGGGCACCTAGGTGGTTCAGTGGGTTAAAGCCTCTGCCTTCGGCTCAGGTCATGATCCCAGGGTCCTGGGATGGAGCACCACATCAGGCTCTCTGCTCAGCAGGGAGCCTGCTTCCTCCACACTCTGACTGCCTCTCTGCCTACTTGTAATCTCTGTCAAATAAATAAATAAAATCTCTTAAAAAAATAAATAAATAAAAATATATACACATAATTAATGAAAGTAATTACAGTAAGAGTTCGAGTACACCTAAGATCACTGAAACCTCTGGGTCATTAGGTATCTTACACATTGCATTTAAAGGATCTGCCATACTTACCTTGTTTTAAAATTGATTATTGGGGACACCTGAGTAGCTCAGTAGGTTAAAACATCTGCCTTCCGGCTCAGGTCATGATCTCAGGGGCGTGGGATCAAGTCCCACATGGGTCTTCTTGCTCAGCCAGGAGCCTGCTTCTCCCTCTTTCTCTGTTCTTCTCAGTGGAAAAACCATGTTAATAAAAATGAGATTCTTGGGCCCAACTCCTAGGGCCAATAATCAAAACTAACAAGCCCAGGTGATACAAGAAAATATTTTCACCCCCAAAAATATTAGCACATATTTGCAAATGCATCTTTGTCCACATTTACAAGACTTTGACTTAGAGCACAAAGAGGTGAAATTGCTGGATTTGGTACAGGGTGATTTTCTGACCATATTCATGCTCATTCACTCCTCTAGTCAAATAAGACAGTTCTGAATTCATTACTCTTTGGCCAATTTCTTTTTTCTTTTTTGGGTGGGTATTGGTTTTTCACATTTTTATTGAGGGTCACACGGTAGCGGGGATGCAGTGGAGGTGAGAGGGGGCTATTTTCTGTTGGTGGAGGGGCTCCCAGTTTCTTCAGCCACTCCAAACTTGGGCCCTGGGAATGTTTGGGGTAGCTGAGCTTTTTCCAAGCTTTAGGTATGCCCTCGTTGATCTTGATGGCATGTTTCTTACAGGGCCTGAGGTGAGGACAGAAGTATAGTAGCAGCCATTTTATTTTCCATGGTGGCCTCCTCGGCTAATCTTTGATGTGCGCATTCTTTAAAACAATGTTTTAAAAAAGATTTTTATTAAAAAAAAGATATTTATTTATTCATTTGACAGAGAGAGACACAGCGAGGAGGGAATACAAGCAGGGGGAGTGGAAGAGGGAGAAGCAGGCTTCCAGCTGACCAGGGAGCCAGATGCTTTGGGGCTTGGGGATCCATCCCAGTTCCCTGGGATCATGACCTGAGCTGAAGGCAGATGCTTAATGACTGAGCCATCTAGGCGCCCCTGAAACAATTTTTAAAAACTTAGAGTTGACATGCAATATTAAATTTAAGACTATAACACAGTGATTTAACAATTATATACATTACAAAATATCACATCAAGTGTAGTTACCATCTGTTACCAAAGTTATCACAATATTATGGAATATTTCCCCTATGCTGTCCTTTTCATTCCCATGATTGATTTATAACTAGAAGTTTGTCCATCTTAATCATCGTGACCTTTTATGCCCATCCAACTACTTTTTTTTCCCTCTGGAAACCACTAGTTTATTTTCTGTATTTCTGTATTTATTTTCTGTATTATTTCTGTATTTATAAACACTAGTTTACTTTCTGTATTTATTTTCTGTGTTCTGTTATATTCTGTATTTATGAGTTGTTATTGTTTTTTGCTTGTTCATTTATTTTTTAGGTTCCACATACAAATCAAATCCAGTGGTATTTGTTTTTTTTCTGACTTATTTCAGTCAACATGATGCCCTTTAGGTCAAGCCATTTTGTCAAAAATAGCAAGATCTTTTTTTTTTTTTAAGATTTTATTTATTTATTTGACAGACAGAGATCACAGGTAGGTGGAGAGACAGTCAGAGAGAAAGGAAGCAGACTCCCCGCGGAGCAGAGAGGCCAATGAGGGGCTTGATCCCAGGACCCCAAGATCTTAACCCAAGCTGAAGGCAGAGGCTTTAACCCACTGAGTTGCCTCAAGATCTTTCTTTTTTATATGAGTAATATCATGTATATATTTATATATATTCAATATATAAAAATCACAGCTTCTTTATCCATCAACACTCAGTTACTTTTATAACTTTGCTATTATAAATAATAAAGATAGAGTGCATATATATTTTGAATTAGTGTTACTATTTTATTTTGGTAAATACTCAGCGGTGCAATTGCTGGGTCATATGGTAGTTCTGTTTTTAACTTTTTGAGGAAGCTCCATACTGTTTTCCAAAGTGGCTGTCCCAGTTTGCTTTCCCATCAACAGCATAGGAGGGTTCCCCTTTCTCCACATCCTCAGCAGCACTTAGTCCTGTTAATTTTAGTCATTCTGATAGGTGTAAACTGGTATCTTATTGAGGTTTTGACTTCTATTTCCCTGATGAGTGATGTTTAGATTATTTTTAAGTGTCTGTTGGTAATATGGATGTGTTCTTCTTTGGAGATAGTGTCCATTCTGCCCATTCTTTGATTGAATTATTTGTTTTTATTAGTGTTGAATTATAAGAGTTATTTATGCATTTTACTTACTAATCTTTTATTGGAGCCATTATTTACAAATACCTTCTCCCATTCAGTAAGTTGTCTTTCCTGTGTAAAGGCTTTTTATTTTGAGGTGGATCCAATTGTTTATTTTTGGTTTAGTTACCCTTGGCTTAGGAGACAGACTCAGAAAAATATTCTTCAGACTGATGTCCAAGAGACACTTCCTATTTTTCCCTTTCCCTTCCTTCCTTTAAAATACGGAATGCTTTGCAACTTTGTGTGTCATCCTTGTACAGGGGCTATGCTCTGTTTCTCTGTATCATTACAATTTCAGTGTATGTGCTACCAAGGTAAACATTGCCTATATTTTCCTTTTTTTATCCTTTGAATGCTAATTTAAAATTTTAATTCTATTATATTTAACATGCACTGCAATATTAGTTTCTGGTGTACTATATAGTGATTCAAAACTTCCACACAATACTCACTACTCATCACGAGTGCACTCTTTCATCCCCATCAGTGTGTTCTCTAGAGTTAAGAGTCTGTTTCTTTGGGGTGCTCAATAGGTTAAGCGTCTGTCTTCAGCCCAAGTCATCATGATCTCAGGGTCCTAGGACCCAGTCTCAAATCAGGCTCCCTGCTAAGCAGTAGTCTTCTTCCTCTCCCTGCTTGCTTGTGTTGTCTCTCTGTCAAGTTAAAAAAAAAAAAAAAAAAAAAAAGTCTGTTTCTTGGTTTGCTTTTTATTCCCCATGTTCCTTTGTTTCTTAAATTCCACATATGAGTGAAATCATATGGCATTTATATTTCTAACCTATTTTGCTTACCATAATGCTGTCTAGCTCCATGCACATTATTGCAAATGGCAAGATTTCATTGTATAGCTGAGTAATTTTCTGTTTTGTATACATACGACTTATTTATCAATCATCGTTGATAAGACATTTGGGCTCTTTCCATAATTTGGCTATCACAGATAGTGCTGAAATAAACACAAGGATGCATACATCTTTTTGTCCCCAAAACACTGAAAGTAAAGTGAAGATCTGATTCCCTTCCAAACACAAAAGATTATAGTCAGGACAATTAATAGATATAGTGAAACCCTAGAAAGAAAAACTGGGAAAGAGTTTAATTTCAGGAATAGGGCTTTGGAAAGCTCCTTAATACAAAAAGAAATCCAGAGGTGCTTGGGTGGCTCAGTCGTTAGGCGCCTGCCTTCAGTTTGGGTCATGATCCAAGGGTCCTGGGATCTAGCCTCTCATTGGGCTCTCTGCTCCAAGGAAGCCTCTTCCTCTCACTCCCACTCCCCCTGCTTGTTATCCCTCTCTTGCCAGCCATCTCCCTCTCTGTCAAATAAATAAATAAAATCTTAAAAAATAATCCATGAGTATGTTCATAAAGGAACCAGAAGTCCGCAGGCTTTCATTTCTGTTTTAATCTTCAGATTTAGCACAAATAAGGAGGAAGGCTAAGATTTAGTTTATATAGGTTGCTGACTGTTGAAAAAGTAGTCCAAAACAGAGCCAAACTACAAATCTGGGAGAATATTTTCTTTTTGTTCATTTTATTGTCCATTTCATTCATTCATTAGATTCCAGGTATTTAAGGAAGTTGCAGTCAAATCATTATAAAGGCAAAAAATAAACATTCAGGAACTATACAAAAAAATATATATAGTCTTTAAAATAGTATTAAAAAGTCACTGTATAAAGTATAGTAACAAAAAATAACAAACTAGGGAGAAGGAAAAAACTGATTTTCAGATTACCACATTACAATGTTCAAAATATCCAGTTTTCAACAAAGAAAATACAAGGCATGCTAAGAAACAATAAAGAACAAAAAGCATAAATTAGTGGAAATTATGTGTGGACAAGAACAGAATATTGGAATTACTGGATGAAGACTTTTAATCCAATGTGTTAAAAGTGTTGAAATAATTATAGAAAATCATGAACAAAGAACTTAAGAAATGCAGGGAGCATGGACCCTCACCATTTAGAAAACATTATAAAAAGAACAAATAAGAATAAACAAACATTTTAAAGGTGAAGAGTGTATAAAAAGACAATCAAAAAACTGACATTATCAAGCTTCAGGACTTACTATAATACTACAAGAATCATAACTGTGTGATATCTGTTAAAGAATAGACAAATAGATCAATGAAACAGAATAGAGTCCAGAAATAGACTCATTCATTTGGGTCAATTCATCTTTTGACAAGGAAGCAAATAACACAATGGAGGAAAGATAATATTCAACAAATGGTGTTGCAACAATGGTGCATCCACATACAAAAACAACAAAAAATAGACACAGGCCTTTTACTTAGCACAGAAATTAACTAAAATATGGGTCACAAACCAAAATATAAAATGAAAATCTATTAACTTGTTTAAGATAAGAGAAAAACTAGAAGATCCTGGGTGATGATGTCTTTTATATATGCCATGACTTATGAAAGAATTGATAGGCCAGACTTTAAATTTTTATTTTTTTATTTTTTTTATTTGACAGAGATCACAGGTAGGCAGAGAGGCAGGCAGAGAGAGAGGAAGGAAAGCAGACTCCTTGCTGAGCAGAGAACCCGATGCGGGGCTCGATCCTAGGACCCTGGGATCATGACCTGAGCCGAAAGCAGAGGCTTTAACCCACTGAGCCACCCAGGGGCCCCATAGGTCAGACTTTAAAAACCGTATCAAAAGAACTAAAGACAAGCCATGGATGAAAGAAAATATTTCCAAAAGACATATATGAAAAATACTATTATCCAAAATACACAAAGAAACATTTAAAATTTACAAGTAAGGAGCCCCTGGATGGATCAATTGGTTGATTATCCGACTCTTGATTTCTACTCGGCTCAGGTTATGAGATCAAGCTCCACATAGGGCTTTGTGCTTGGCATGAAGCCTACTTAAGATTCTCTCTCCCTCCATCCCCACTCCCTGCTTGTGCTCCTTCTCTCTAAAAGAAATAAATACAATCTTTAAAAAAAGCCTTAAGAATTATTTAAAAATTGATTAAAAAACAGGTGAAAGACCTAAGTAGACTTCTTACCAAAAAGATATACCGTAGGTAAATAATATGTGAGAAGATAATCCACATCATAGATCATTGGAGAAATGCAAATAAAAAATAAAGGAAATGGGTTGCCTGGGTGGCTCAGTTGGTTAGGTGTCTGACTTTCGATTTCAGCTCATGGTTGTGAGTTCAAACCCTGGGCCCCACACTAGACAAGACCCTATTTAAAAAAAAAAAA
The DNA here is from genome assembly GCF_002288905.1 of Enhydra lutris kenyoni. Taxonomy (NCBI): domain Eukaryota; kingdom Metazoa; phylum Chordata; class Mammalia; order Carnivora; family Mustelidae; genus Enhydra; species Enhydra lutris. Next base: position 427,655 of record NW_019154214.1, on the reverse strand, counting down.
AAATCGCTCTATCAGTTTGTTAATCTATCTAGGTCCAGAAGACTGCCAACACTAAATTTCGGTGAGCAACAGAGGTTTCATTCACGGCTGATGGGAATGCAAAATAATAGTGCAGTCACTTTGCTAGACAGCTTGGCAGGTTCTTATAAAACTAACATACACTCTTACCAAACAATCCTTCAACTGTGTTCCTTAGTACTACCGCAAATAACCTGAAACTTATTTACGTTAAAACATGCATGCGAATGTGCATAGCAACTTTATTATAATTGCCAAAACTGGAAAGCAAACAAAATGTTTCCAGTAAGTGAAAGGATAAATAAACTGTGGTCCAACCAGACAATGGAATATCATTCAGTGCTAAAGTGAAATACACAATCAAGTCATGAAAAGCCATGGAAGCAGGCATGTAGAGCATATAACTCTTGATGTTAGGGTATTGAGTTCAAGCCCCATGCTCTGATACTACTAATGATGGACACAGGTCATTATATTTTGTAAAACTCATAGAATGCACAACCAAGGGTGAATTCTGGTGTAAAACATAGACTTTGGTTGATAATGATGTGTCAAGGTGGGTTCACCAATTGTAACAAAAATATCATTCCAGTGCAGAGATTTTGGTAATAGAAAAGGGTATGTAACTGTGTACATCAGAGGAATATGGAAAATCCCCACACCTTCTTTTCAATTTTGCTGTAAGTGTAAAAACTGTTATAAAAAATAATCTAACAGAAGAAAAAAGCATATTAACTAAAGTGAAAAATTAGAGAATTCAACAGAAGAGTAACCAAATTGTAGGATGAACCAATTGAAATTATCCAGTCTCAGAAGAAAAAAATTAATAAACGTATACCTAAGAAACCTATGAAAAACATCAACCAGATAGGGACACCTGGGTGGCTCAGTGGGTTAATCCTCTGCTTTCAGCTCAGGTCATGATCTCAGGGTCCTGGGATTGAGCCCCAAATCAGGCTCTCTGCTCGGCAGGGAGCCTGATTCCCCTCTCTCTCTGACCTCTCTCTGTCAAATATATAAATAAAATCTTAAACCAAAACAAAAAAACCCCATGTCAACCTCATAAATTACATGTAATAGAAGGAAAGAGGGGTGCCTGAGAGGCTCAGTCATTAAGCATCTGCCTTCAGCTCAGGTCATGATCCCGGGGTCCTGGGGCTAAGCCCTGCATTGGGCTCCCTACTTAGTGGAAAGCCTGCTTCTCCTTATATTCTGCCTGATGTTCCCTCTGCTTGTGTTCTCACTCTCCCTCTCTCAAATAAATAAATAAAATTAAAAAAAAAAAAAAGAATTTTACTTATTTATTTGACAGAGATCACAAGTAGGCAGAGAGACAGGTGGGGGTGGGGAGGAGGCAGGCTCCCTGCTGAGCAGAGAGCTCGACGTGGGGCCCGATCCCAGGACCCTGGTATCATGACCCCAGCTGAAGGCAGAGGCTCAACCCACTGAGCCACCCAGGTGCCCCAAATAAATAACATTCTTAGGAAAAAAAAAAAAAAAAAAGGGAAGAAAGGAGGAGAAAAGGAAAAAATATCTTTAGAAGTATGGCTGAAATAGCCCCCAAATTTGACTAATTGCATGAATCAACACACCAAAAAAAAAAAAGAAGACTGAATCAATAAATGCAGAGATTCTTACCACATACATTATAATGAAACTATAAAAGCCAAAGAGACCTTTACAAGTAGAAAAAGAACTTTTGTGCTTCAAAAGACACTATCAAGAAAATGAAACTCAACTCATAAAAGAGAATATATGTATATAATATCTGATAATGTAGTCAGAATATAAAAAGAACCCGTAGAACTCAACAACTTAATCAATTAAAAAAATTAGCAGAGGCGCCTGGGTGGCTCAGTGGGTTAAGCTGCTGCCTTCGGCTTGGGTCATGGTCTCAGGGTCCTGGGATCGAGTCCCACATCGGGCTCTCAGCTCGGCAGGGAGCCTGCTTCCCTCTCCCTCTCTCTCTGCCTGCCTCTCTGCCTACTTGTGATCTCTCTCTGTCAAATAAATAAATAAAAGCTTTAAAAAAAATAGCAAATGATCTAAGCAGACATTTTCCCCAGCAATACAAATCACCAATAAGCACATAAAAAGATGCTCAATATTGGGGCTCCTGGGTGGCTCAGTGGGTTAAAGCCTCTGCCTTCAGCTCAGGTCATGATCCCAGGGTCCTGGGATCCAGCCCTGCATCCGGCTCTCTGCTCGGCAGGGAGCCTGCTTCCTCCTCTCTCTCTGCCTACTTGTGTCTGTCTGTCAAATAAATAAAATCTTAAAAAAAAAAAAAAGATGCTCAAAATCATTAGTCATATGAAGGAAAATACAAGTCAGAACCATAATATACTTCATACACAGTAGGGTCAGTAGAATAAAAAAGTAACAAGTGTGGTGAGGACAGGGAAGAGAAAATTCCTAAACACTGCTGGCAGAAATGTCAAATGGTGTGGCAACTTTGGAAAAAGAACATGGCAGTTTCTTAAATGATTAAATATAGTTGTACTATGACCAAGCAGTTCCACTCCTAGGTATATACCCATATAGAAACATATGTCTACTTAAAAATCAGTACATGAATGTTTACAGTTTTATTCCTAACAGTCAAAGGTGGAAGCAATATAAATGTCCATCAACTGGCAAATGGATAAATGTAATGTATGTCCATACAATGAGATATTTGACATTTAAAAAAAAAAAAAGAAGGGGCACCTAGGTGGCTCAGTTAAGTTCTGCCTTGTCTTAGATCATGATCGCAGGGTCCTGGGATCAAGCCCCATGTTGGGCTCCCTGCTCAGCAGGGCGTCTGTTTCTCCCTCTCCCTCTGCCTCTTCCCCTGCTCATGCTGTTATCACTCTGTCTCTCTCTCTCCAACAAATCTTAAAAAAAAAAAAAAACTGCCATTCCTGAGTGTGGCATGAGAAACATCAATGAGACTATCTTTTCACTTTTGCTATTTCTACTCTTAAGAAATAAAACCTACAGCACTTTACGTTTGTAACATTTAAATAGCATAATAGAGAGGTTCCCTTAGTGAAACTTTATCTTGCATACTTAGAATCCCAATAATTATCACCATTGCTACCACTACCAGTAGTAATATCTTTCATTTGTTACTTTTTCCCATTTATTTCTTAAAATTTCTTGTAGTTCTTTATTAACTTCTCCTTTCTTTTGGGCCTTTCTAGTGACTTTTGTCACCTATATGAGAACTAAAAGTTGGTTTGTACACATTAGAATCAGGCCAAATCTGAAGAACTATTTCTGTTATTCACATTTTTTTCAGTGAGGAAGTACTAAGGAAGAACTGACAAGAAAAGCTAGTTACAACCATCTGTTTATCCGTTGAAACCACCACCTTCCTCTAAACCACCCCAGTTTTTTAAAGATTTAGATCCTTCCATGGCTATAAATGATCATAGGATGAGCAATGGACCTTTTACTCCTCATACTTCAGTTGCATGAGTTTTTCACACGGATATATTTTACACAGGGGCACCTGGGTAGCTCTGTTGGCTCAGCATCTGACTCTTGATCTCAGCTTGGGTCTTAATTGAGTTCAAATCTTAAATCTCAGGATCGTAAGTTCAAGCCTCACATTGGGCTCCACATTGGGTATGGAGCCTACTTACCAAAAAACCAATTATGTGAAAAGAAATATTTTATACAAAATTAAATTTAGAAGAATTAAAGTTGGCCTTTGAACAATGCAGGGTTTAGGGGTGCTGATACCTGTGCAGCCAAAATCCGCATGTAATTTCTGACTCGTCCAAAACTTCCCTAATAGTCTACTGCTGACTGGAAGCCTTAGTGATAACAGTCAGTTAATACATACTTTGTGCATGTGTTATATATTGTATTTTTTAGAATAAAGTCAGCTAAAGAAAAATATTAATTTTGAGGAAAATAAAAGTTTTATAGTACTTATTGTAAAAAATCCATGTTAACTGGACCCACATAATTCAAACCTTGATGTTCAATGTTCAACCACACTAAATTTCCAGGAAGATTATAGGAAAAGCTGAATTCTTGCAATGACCCTATTATAGGACAATTCTTTTTTTTTTTTTAAAGATTTATTTATTTGACAGACAGAGATCACAAGTAGGCAGAGAGGCAGGCAGAGAGAGGAGGAGGAAGCAGGCTCCCCGCTGAGCAGAGAGCCCGATGTGGGGCTCGATCCCAGGACCCTGAGATCATGACCTGAGCTGAAGGCAGAGGCTTTAACCCACTAAGCCACCCAGGTGCTCCTATAGGACAATTCTTATGTCAAATACAGAGTTTATGATCTATAGTCTGTCTCTAACTTCTTTGTTGGTAAAGGACCAATGACATAGTATAAGACTATACATCCTAGTTTGGCTGAAGAAACCAGTTCATAGTATCTTACAGGAACACAAATGTAAATACTTCTTTTTTAAAAAAAAATTTTACCTAGGCATCTGGGTGGCTCAGTTGGTGAGGTCTGCCTTTGACTCAGGTCATAATCTCAGGGTCTTGGGATGGAGTCCTGCATCAGGCTCTCTACTCAGTGGCTGAGTCTGCTTCTCCCTCTACCCTTACCCCATTTGTGATCTCTGTCAAATAAGTAAATAAAATCTTAAATTTTTTTTTTTTTACTTATTTTCGGGGAGGGGAGGCAGAGAAAGAGAGACAAACAGGCAGTGGAGAAGGGCAGAGGTAGAGAGGGAAGAAAGGCTCCCCAGTAAAGAGGGAGCCTGATGTGAGACTTGGGACTACGACCTGAGCTGAAGGCAGACTATTAACTGATTGAGCCACCCAGATGGCCCTAAATATTTCTGATCTTCCAACAGAAATTAAAAAAAAAAAACCAAACAACTCCCAAATGGTTCAATATTGGCTAAAATTACGGGTGAAACTAAAGGCTGAAATTTAAAAGATATACTATTGGTAGACACAAATCTTTGCTGGCATAGATACACTAACAGCAGGTAAGTTTTACTAGCCAAAAAAATAGTATGAGACATTTATTTCATTAGGGTAAAAGACAATTTGTCCAACTTACTTGTACCTAATCTAAACACATGCAAAGCAAAGACTCGTACAACCACAGAGGAAATCATGAGGTCTCTATCATAAAGGGAGATCTTAACACTAATAGAACAAGTACTAAAAATAGTAAGAGAACAAGTAAAGTAAGAAAATATGGAAGAATGAAACGCTTTTGAATAGCACACTTATGAAGATTTATCTCATTGGAAAGTATAAAGCACTGCACCCAACAAATGCAAAATAAACTGTCAAAGAGAGGCTGTGTAACTTTAAGATTAAGGTTATAAACTTGGCAGTCAAATTACCCAGGTTAGATTTCCAATTTTGTTATTTAGAGACTTGAGCAAATTTCTTTGACCCTCAGTTGTTTTGGTTTAAAATGGGCATAAGTACACTTGGACCTAGCTAGGTGAGATTTTGTAACAAACTGCAATATATAACTTAGTGTGAAATACACAGTAAGTAATTAATAAATTCTTTTTTTTTTTTTTTTTTTAAGGTAGGCTCCATGCCTAATGTGGGGCTTGAACTGATGATCCAGATGTGGAGAGTCGCATGTTCTACGGACTGTGCCAGTCAGTCACCCTAGTACTTAATAAATTGTTAACAGTTTTATCAAGCTCAAGTTTGAGTAAAATTTTTTTTTTTTTTACACACTACACTTTTAATGAGTTAAGCATAAGGCTACTCCCACTGCTTCTATTCTTAAGTTGAGAAACCCTTGTATCTTTTTCTCTTTTTTGAAAGATTTAATTTACTTTGAGAGAAAAAAAAAAAGACAAAGTATGAATGCACAGCAGGGGAAGAGGTAGAGCCAAGAGGAAGAGAATCCCTAGCAGACTCCGTGCTCAGCACAGAGCCTGATGTGGTGCTCAGTCCCCACCCTGAGATCATGACCTGAACTGAAACAAAAGTCAGATGTTTAACGGACTATGTCACCCAGGCACCCCACAAATGTATTTAAGAACAAAAACATTGTTTTGTCACACCCAGAAAATGCATTCAAACAATTTCACGTTATGATTCCAGTAGCTTCACAAAGGCAATGGAGTACTTCAAATTTCATATCAAGAATCTTTATAGGGGGGCGCCTGGGTGGCTCAGTGGGTTAAAGCCTCTGCCTTCGGCTCGGGTCGTGATCCCAGGGTCCTGGGATGGAGACCCACATCGGGCTCTCTGCTCAGCAGGGAGCCTGCTTCCTCCTCTCTCTCTGCCTGCCTCTCTGCCTACTTGTGATCTCTGTCTATCAAATAAATAAATTAAAAAAAAAAAAAAAGAATCTTTATAGGGAGGGGGAGACAAACCATGAGAAAATGTGGACTCTGAGAAACAAACTGAGGGTTTTGGAGGGAAGGGGAGTGGGGGGTTGAGTAAGCCTGGTGGTGGGTATTAAGGAGGGCACGTATTGCATGGTGCACTGGGTATAGTGCATAAACAATGAATTTTGTAACACACACACACACACACACATTAAATTAAATTAAAAAAAAAAAGGAATCTTTATAGGGATACTGTTGATTTCAGAGTTGTGGGATTGAGCCCCCAGTTGAACTCTGGATTCAGTGGGGAGCCTGCTTCACTCTCTCTAACTAAAATAGATGAATCTTTAAATTAAATATAAATAAATTTATAAGTAAATCCCCAACAGCCTAATGTTAATGTTTAGTGCTTTTTGTTTTTTTATAGTAAAACAAATAGTGCAAAAGATTTGAGTTTCTGTACTATCACAGGGTACCAGATTTTAAACACTGTTATATACTGGAGAGTTAATGAGTGGATTTAGATTTATAATTATTCAAAATACGGAACCTAAAAAACAGGAAAATATAATTTACTCCCCTTGGCAAATTGCTTTAGAATATCAGCATATTCTGTAAGCTCTGGTTTTTTTTCAATATGGATTAAAATGGTATTTTGGCAATTTTGGCAACTTAATAACTTCAAGTATTTTAAGAAAAGTGGCAAAAATACTTGTTATTTGATAGCAGAAAAAAATTACTAGTATTAGATTGTGTTTAAATTATATCAAATGAACAGTTTAGAAAACTATGTTCTTTATCTAGAATTATTTGGTAAAATCATATTTTCCAGAAAGAAAATACTGTTTTGAGTAAAAGTTTTTCAGGAAAAACCAAAGAGAAATCAGTATAGAAATAAAAGGGCTGGGGCACCTGGGTGACTCAGTTGGTTGAGTGACTGCCTTCAGCTCAGGTCATGATCCTGGAGTCCTGGGACTGAGTCCCGCCTTAGGCTCCCTGCTCGGCAGGGAGTCTGCTTCTTCCTCTGACCTCTCGCCCTTCTCATGCTCTCTCTCTCTCTCAAATAAATAAATAAAATCTTTAAAAAAAAAAGAAAAAGAAGTAAAAGGGCTAAGGATAACTGCTTTTAGCTTTCTATGTTCCTATCTAGGAAAAGAATAATAAGAAGAAAAGGTTGTCCATGTAAATGAGCACTCATACTCTAAATGACAATTTAATTTAAGCCTACCAATTTCATACTAAATTTTAAAGACAAGGCTGCATAAAATATGGGGTAGAAAGTGAGCTGATTTTTTAAGAAGACTTTGTGTCTTTGGGTTTTTACTGGTGTAAAACCCCTTCAAGCCTAGAGAATACGCAAAGACATATCATAAAAAGTAAGAAGAAAAACTTCATTTTAGACAGGTTGAGTGGTACCCATACCTTAGAAAAGGCTGGTTTTAACAGCTTTTTTATTTCAAACATGAAGTGATGTATAAATTTGATAATGTTTAGCAATAATCAGCTTCTGCTAAAATGTTGGATTAAATCCAAAAATATGCCAATTTTGGCAACTACTGTAGACCCTGTTACTTAGAAGTTAAATCTTCATCACAAGAAGATGAGAACAACGTTACAGCTTCTACTAAACTAAGAACTATGAAATATATTCCCGGTATTGCTTTGAAATTACAACCCAGTTTAAGAGAAATTGTAACTTCATCTAAATGTGCTATTTAAATGATATTCTTAGTCATCTTCAACTGTTGGCTTGATGGTTACTCCTCTTCTTATTTGACCCCAACCAATTAAACTGCAAAAAGAAAAGAAATCATGAATTTTTAATCTATTTTATCAGCATCATCATAAAATCTTTACATAACTGATTTTAACTATCTTCTAAATTCAAACCTGTTTCCATAACATGTTCCTCTATAAAGAAAAATCTGTATTATCTCCTGAGATTAAGGACATAATAGATTTGGCTAACATGAATGACCAAAGAAAAGGGAAGAAGTTGTTACCATAAACATGCATACCTTTCTCTAAAAAAAACATATGTACTCATTAAATCAGTAAATAAAAGCACTTCATTTCCCTGTAAGGAAGCATGCCACTAGATAAAACACACCAAACTAATTTAAAAAAAAAAAAATCATCAGTCTTTTTCTCTTAGGAAAATACCTCTTTCACAATACCTCAAAACATTATAGTGGGAATAAGGGAAATAAATGAAGGGAAATAAAATAAGAAAAGGAAGTAGAACATATAGTTTGTAAACATTACTTTTTAAAATTTTTTTAAAGATTATTTATTTATTTGACAGAGAGAGAGACAGCAAGAGAGGGAATACAAGTGGGGGAGTGGAAAAGGGAGAAGGAGACTCCTTGTTCACCCAGGCACCCCTACTTTTTAATTTTTTTTTTTTAAAGATTTTTTTTTATTTGACAGACAGATCACAAGTAGGCAGAGCGGCAGGCAGAGAGAGAGAGGAGGAGGAGGCAGGCTCCCTGCCGAGCAGAGAGCCCGACGCGAGGCTCGATCCCAGGACCCCGGGACCACGACCCGAGTGGAAGGCAGAGGCCTCAACCACTGAGCCACCCAGGCGCCCCTACTTTTTAATTTTTTTAAAGATTTTATTTATTTGAGAGACACATCGAACAGCAAGAGAGGGAACACAAGCAGGGGGAGTGGGAGAGGGAGAAGCTGGCTTCCTGCTGAGCAAGGAGCTTGATTCGGGGCTCGGTCAAGGGAGCAGAAGGCAGATGCTTAACAGCTGAGCTACGCAGGTGCCCCTAAAGAGAGAGAGTGCACAAGGAGGGGGAGGAGCAAGCAAAGGGAGAAACAGACTTCCAGCTGAGCAGGGAGGGAGCCCAATTCGGGACTTGATCCCAGGACCTTGGGATCATGATCTGAGCTGGAGGCAGATGCTAAACTGACTGAGCTAGGGGGATCCCCAAAATAGTTTCAAAAAAGAGATAATAAAAAAAAAAAAAGATTTATTTATTTATTTTAGAGAGAAAGAGTCAGAAAGAGCAAAATGGAGAGGTAGAGAGAGAGGGTGAATCTTAAGCAGACTCTGCTGAATGTGGAACCCAACAAGGGGCTCAATCTCACAGCTCTGAGATAATGACCTGAGCTGAAATCAAGAGTAAGACACTTAACACTCTGTGCTACTTTTTTTTAAAGTATTTTTTTTTTTAAATAATCTCTATGATCAACCTCATGACCCCGAGATCAAGATCCCATGCTCTATCAACTGAACTAGCTTCTAGAACAAAACCCATCTAAATATAAATAAAAACTTTTGGAAAGCTTTATGATAAATGGTTTATCTATGGTTCCTCGTAAATTAAAAGCAGAATTATCCTATGATCCAGCAATCTACTTCAGGACATATACCTCCCAAAAAAACTGAGTGTAGGGACACAAATACATACAGATATTTATATACCATGTTCCTAAGTTCATCAAAACAGAATAGCCAAAAAAATTGAAAGCACGGGTGCCTGGCTGGGTCAGTTAGTGGAGCACACCACTTTTTTTTTTTTTTTTCTTTAAAGATTTTATTTATTTGAGAGCAAACAGAGTGAGAGGGAACACAAGCAGGGGCAGAGGGAGAGGGAGAAGCAGTCTTCCTACTGAGCAGGAAACCCGATGTGGGGCTCCATTCCAGGACCCTGGGATCATGACCAGAGCCCAAGGCAGACACTTAACGACTGAGCCACCCAGGAGCCCCAGAGCATACCACTCTGGATGAGTTCAAGCCCCAAAGGGTTATGGGTTCAAGCACCACATTAGGTATAGAGACTACTTAAAAATCTTTAAAAACCAAAACAAAAAGTGAAACCAATACAAGTGTTCATTCACGGAGGAGTTGCATTTCTGGAAACGTTTCATTCTACTAAGTGATGTGTTCCACGCTAAAGATCTCTGAAAATTTTGTATTATTTATACTTATTTATATAGTGTGGAAATAATGTTTATAACAGAGGAGATATTAAAATCAAATGAGTTTAAATCACTACAAAACAGGATCAGTTACTTAAAAGGTAGTAAGACTTGACTTTTTTTTTTTTGAGAGTGCCCACGTGAGTGAGGACTGGGGGGGTAGGGAAAGAAGAAGAGGGAGAGAGAATAGTACACAGGCTCCAGGCCCAGCACAGAATCTGATGTGGGGCTCGCTCTCATGACCCTGAGACCCTGGGTCTCAGGTTGGATGTCTAACTGACTGCACCACCCAGGCACCCCTAAAACCTAACTTTTTAAAGATTAACAGTAAGTTAGATAAATTTTCTAGATGATAAAATGATCAATGAAATCATCATAGGACAGTGGGCATCAGGGAAGAATCAATAAGGAAGACAGAAAGGTACAGAGAGTCAAAGGAGTCTCAAATAATGAGGAGGACACTGAAAATAAAGACAAGTATAACTGTAAGGGTTTACACAGAAGAAGCAGAGAAAACATCAGACTGAAGCCAGCCTGTATAAAGGCCTTGCATATTAACGAAATGTGAAGAACTACTGGAATTTTTTGAGGATAGTATGATAAACTCTTTTGGAGAGATTATACTTGATCAGGCAATGAAGTCATTGAAAAGGGAAAAATACAGTGTGAAATAATGACAGTATGAGCTACAATGATGCTATTCAGAATGGAAAGGATAGACTCAGGACATAATCTGGGAAGAAGCAAAAGAACAACCAGCAGGTGTCACAGGTTTATGGACTTAGAAACCTGGGAGCAATGGGCACATCAAGACATTTGTTTCTAAACACAAAACATGCTTGAGTCCAGGAATAGTGCAGGTAGAGAAAGAGACGAGGCCGGATGATTTACACCAGAAAGTAAGAAAATGCTCTGGAGTCACGTCAAAAGAACCTAGGAATAAATTTGAAGAGAATCCTATTGGCCAATGTGGTGATGACCATCAAAATAAAAACAAACAGAAGTAAAGGATCACAACTCATTGAATAAACACCTTTGAGCCCACACTGTAATATATACCTAAATAAATAAACAGGAAAGAGGGATGCCAAACGATACATGTGGAAAGTGGCACAGATACAGAAAAAAAAACGTTATTTTCCTATTCCCAGAGATAAGATTAATCCAGGTGAGAATAATTAAAAGGGAGCACCTGGTTGGCTCAGTTGGTAGAGTATGAGACTCTTTTTTAAAAAGAATTTATTTATTAAAATATATTCAAGAGAGAGACAAGAGAGCATGAGTGTGGGTGGGAGGGACACAGGCATACAGAGAAGCAGACTTCCCGCTGAGCCCATTGTGGGACTCAACCCCAGGACCTTGGGATCATGACCTGAGCTGAAGACAGACACTTAACTGACTGAGCCACCCAGGTGCCCAGAGCAAGAGGCTCTTGATCTTCGGGTTGTGAGCTAAAGCCCCAGGCTGGATGGACATGGAGATAACTTTTTAATTAAAAAAAAAAAAAAAAAAAAAAAAAAAAGAGTAATGAAGGGGTTAAATCTGATGAGAAATAGGGTATTTGCAGAGTCTCAAAAGTTCTCCATATATGGCTTATTAGCTGCAACCATGAAAAGAGAAACTTTGTAAAAGACACCTTGATGACATGAACAAAATTAACATCACACTGTAGGTAATGTCCTGTGTGCTTCTGAAATGTGATTTCCCTCCCCCTTTTTAAAGATTTTATTTATTTACTTGAGACAGATCAAGACACAGAGAGTGTGTACAGGGAGAAGGAGAAGGAGATTCCCTGGTGAGATGGAAGACCAATGTGGGGCTCAATGTGGGTCTCGATCACAGGACCCTGGGATCATGACCTGAGCTGAAGGCACACACTTAAAGCAAGTGAACCACGCAGTTTCCTGATACGTGATTCTTAAGGATACAATAGTACCTTTAGAGCATTCTGGTCTTGAATATATAACCTCAATTTTAATAAGGGAAACTGGCTTTTACTGTTTAAAAATGTCAATTCATGCGAAGATAAAGAAATGCTAAGAAAGTTCCATATAAAAAAGACAATAGGGGTGTCTGGGTGGCTCAGTCCTTAAGCATCTGCCTTCATTCAGCTCAGGTCATGATCCCAGGGTCCTGAGATTGAGCCCTGCATCCGGCTCCCTGCTCACTGGGAAGCCTGCTTTCCTTCTCCTACTCCCCCTGCTTGTGTTCCTGCTATCACTCTCTCTCTCTGTCAAATAAATAAATAAAATCTTAAAAAAAATAAAAAAGACTATAGAAACAAAATGGAAATGAAATGTGTGGTTCTGCACTGAAGAAAGAAAAATGCAATAAAGAACAATATTGAGGGCGCCTGGGTGGCTCAGTTGGTTGAGCGACTGCCTTCGGCTCAGGTCACGATCCCGGACTTCCAGGATCGAGTCCCGCATCGGGCTCCCAGCTCCTTGGGAAGTCTGCTTCTCCCTCTGACCTCCTCTTTTAGGCTCTCTCTCACTCATTCTCTCTCTCTCAAAAAAAAAAAAAAAAAAAAAGAACAATATTGACATAAATGTCAAAACAGGAACTCAGAGTTCAGATTTTAGTATTTTGTCAATGCTAAAATTCCTGAAGTGGTTACACAGACACTATTCTTATTCTTAAGAAATACATACTGAAATAATAAGAGGTATAGGTTATGTAAGCTAATATAGTGATTTATCTTTTTATTTATTTTATTTTATTTTTTTTTAAAGATTTTATTTATTTATTTGACAGATAGAGGTCACAAGTAGGCAGAGAGGCAGGCAGAGAGAGAGGAGGAAGCAGGCTCCCCGCTGAGCAGAGAGCCCGATGTGGGGCTCGATCCCAGGACCCTGGAATCATGACCCGAGCCGAAGGCAGAGGCTTAACCCACTGAGCCAATCAGGTGCCCATCTTTTTATTTATTTTAAAGATTTTTATTTATTAAGAGAGAAGAGAGAATGAGCAGGGTGGGGGGATACAAAGGGAGAGGGAGAAGCAATCTTCCTGCTGAGCAAGGAGCCGGACATGGTACTTAATTCCAAGATGCTGGGATCATGACCTGAGCCAAAGGCAGATGTTTAACCAACTAAGCCACCCAGGTGTCCCTAATCAGTGGTTTAAAAAAAATCAACTAAGTTAAACATGTATAAGAATATAGTCAAAACTGATTCTGGGGGTGCCTGGGAGGCTCAGTGGATTAAAGCCTCTGCCTTCGGCTCAGGTCATGGTCCCAGGGTCCTGGGATCGAGCCCCGCATCGGGCTCTCTGCTCAGCGGGGAGCCTGCTTCCCTTCCTCTCTCTCTGCCTGTATCTCTGCCTACTTGTGATCTCTGTCAAAAAAATAAATAAAATCTTAAAAAAAAAAAAAAACTGATTCTGAAGGATTTTATACAGATGTGTCTGAGATTAAAGGAAAGCTAGTTGTAGTAACTGGAATAAAAAACTGAACTATATAGGCTTACAAGTCAGGGTTGGAAATAAAGATTTCCAATTATACAAATATGCCATGAAAACTACTGAATTCAATAAAAAGCGATGAAGCAACAAGTTGGTGAGGATCTGAAGAAAAAGGAACCCTCCTGCACTGCTGGTGGGAATGCAAGTTGGTACAGTCACTCGGGAAGACAGTATGGAATTCTTCAAAAGGTTAAACAGAGCTACCATACGACCCAGCAATTGCACCACCAGGAATTTATCGAAAGGATATAAAAATACTAATTTGAGGGATACAAGAACCCTAATATTTATAGCAGCAATATCAACAATAGCCAAACTATGGAAGCAGCCAAGGGTTCATCCACTGATGAATACATAAAGATGTAGTGTACATATATTGGAATATTATTGAGCCATAAAAAGAATGAAATCTTGCCATTTATAACAATGTGGATGGAGCTAGAGAGTACTAAGAGAAAAAAGGCAGTCAGAGAAAGACAAATACTTCATTCATATTTGGAGTTTACAAATTTTATGAAATAAAATGAATAAGCAAAAGGAAAAAGAGGGGCATCTGGGTGGCTCAGCTGGTTAAGCATCTGCCTTCAGCTTAGGTATGATCTTGGTGTCCTGGGATTGAGACTGCTTCTGCCTCTGCCTCTGTGCTCCTCTGCCCTGCTTATTCTTTCCCTCTCTTTCAAATAAATAAATAAAAACGTTGGGCTCCTGGCTCAGCAGGGAGTCTGCCTCTCCCTTCCCACTACTCAAACTCTCTCTCTAAAATAAATAAATCAAATCTTAAAAAAAAAAAGAGAGAGACAAAGCAAGAAAACCCATCCTTAACTACAGAGAACACTCTAATGGTTACAATAAGGGTGGTGGTGGGAGGAATGGGTTAAACAGATGATGTGGATTAAGGAGTGTGATGGGTAATGAGTAATGTATAGAATTGCTCAATCATCATATTGTACATCTGAAACTAATATAACACTGTTAGATACACCACAATTAAAATGTAAAAACAGAAAAAAAAAAAAAGTAAAAACAGTTTAAAATGAAAGGAAAAATATGCATAACTATGAGTACATATACCATGAAGAATGTATCACCGGAGGGCACCTGGGTGGCTCAGTCATTAAGCAACTGCCTTTGGCTTAGGTCACAGTCCCAGAGTTCCAGTCTTGAGCCCTGCATCAGGCTCTCTGCTTGGCAGGGAGCTTGCTTCTCCCTCTCCCTCTCCCCTTCCCCTTGTTTGTGTTCCGTGTCTTGCTATGTCTCTGACAAATAAATAAATAAATAAAATCTTAAAAAAGAAAAAAGAATATACCAAAAGATAATGTGCTATTTTTTTTTTTTAAAGTGTATTCACTTTATTTTAGTAATCTCTACACCCATTGTGGGACTCAAACACACAACCAAGAGTCACATGCTCTTCTGACTGAGTCAGCCACGTACTCCTGCTGTTTTCTTGACACCAATGACAGATAGAGGCAAAATTGAAAAACTCACCGCCAGTGTTTCTCAACTCTGCGGCTAAGGGCAATCTTTTCTCCCACTTCTGTGCACACAGGATTAGTGAGAACTATTTTACCCAAGTCAGCCTTGACTGCACTCACTCTTCCTCCTGTTGATAGGGACCCTATGTTTACCATAAGCACTTCATTCTTAGAAAGCTTTTGCACCTGGAAAATAAATTAAGGAAAAAAACCCCATTAACATAATAAAATGTTTTCCAATACAAAGTGAGAATTTATTAAATACCACTGCAAAAAATTAGCTATAGAGGAAAAAAGAAATTCTGCACAAATTACACTTACAAGATCTGAAGTATATATATATTACAGGTATCAAAGCAAAAGGTTTATTTAGCACTAAAAGAACATTCAAATAATCTAACACTAAAATAAGCTACTAAAAAATAATAAAATCAACCAAAATCTTAAAATCTGAAGAGGCTTGTGGCAGAGAGAGTTTGCACAATTTCTTGAAAGGGGAAGCAAGACAAGAATAATATGATAGTTAAGTGGGTCTGGAAGTTCTAATTCCATTTATGTAGATACTTAAATCTTCTGGATTCTATAGAATTGGGTAACACCTATTATATCACTCTTAGCTGTTTTATTTCTAGCATTTACACATATAATTATTGGAATTACTAGCCACTGTATTACTTACTGCTGTTGTCTGTGCTTATAACCTCATGCTCAAATTCAGATCAGTGTCTTTAAGGTCTTTGTATTTCATTAAAATTCAGACAGTACACCTTTATTAAAGGAACTTCCCCCAAAATGACAAATACAAGTTTTATTGATTGATTTATTGTTTTTTTTTTTTAGATTATTTATGTATTTGAGAGAGAGAGACAGCATGTGCATAAGTGGGGATGGGAAAATGGAGAGAGACTCTCAAGCAGATTCTGCACTGAGTGTGGAGTCTGACTAGGGCTCTATCTCACAACCTTTGTATCAGGACTTCAGCTAAAACCAAGAGTCACTCAGCAGGAAGTGTGCTTCTCTCTCTTTCTCAAATAAACACATAAATCTTAAAAAAAAAAAAGATCACCTTTGCAGCTTTCTTGTCTCCTTCAGTGCGTACCCCTAGCAGCCGTCTAAGTAGGAAATAGGAGATTTCTAGTTCTGTGAAGATCTCTGGTAAAGCTCCAACTGCACCAAGTACTTGTCCCACCATTCTGTCAGCCCGGCACAAAGTTGGGTCAATTTTTGTTCCCACTCCTGAGATAAAATAAAATATGTCACATATTTCAACTTTGTATTTCTTAAAATGTTTACAAAGGTAAAGTTAGTCAAACCAGTACAACATGTAGCTATACAACTTAACCAAATTATGTTACATTGATACCATATCACAGTCACAAAATTAAAATCATGAACAATTCCCCTACAATCAACTCTTAGCTTTACCTAAAAAAGAACAGGGTTGGAAACAAAGCTTGATTAAATTTTAAGAATAAAAAACCATTTTTATTTAAATTATAAATAAAGGAAGAACTGTTTAACAGAAAACAACCATTTAATAAGATATTTTATCTTAATAAAAATTGAAAAATTACAAAGCTGATAATGATTGATTTGCAGAAATAAAATTGGTAATTGTTAATGCTGGTTGGCAGATATAGGATTGTCATTACATTATTCTTGTATTTTTGTATATTGGTACAATAAAAGTTTACATGAACATGTTCAGAATTTCCATATTCGTAAAAAAAAAAAAAAATCCACAATGATACACTGTGAACTTTTATTATCAACATATAATAAAGTTCCGCAAAGAAAAAGTGTCAGTAAAATGATGGAGTAAAGGCCCAAGCTTTGTTTTCCATAAATAGAATGAAAAAGTGACAAAAATGTCAAAACATTTTTAAAATTCTGGAATTTAGCCAAAGGCTTGCTATAATCTAAGCAGCATTTACTAAGAAAAACATCTGTATCTCAGTAAGAGCAGAAAACTGTCACATTTTAACTTATCCTACTCCAATCACTATTCAAACCAATTTCCGTGACAGCACTATTAACAACTTGCATTTGTCATGAAAACCAGCAAGGCTATATAGAGAACAGGGCTGGAGCTCCTTTAATTTCTCATTCCCAAATGGCTATCATTTGATTAGTTTGAGACCTCCCTGGAAGATTCCACTTCCAAGACTGTCTGGAGGTCTAATGTAAAAAGTGTTTTCCTCAGGGAACTGAAAGATAATAGGTGGGGAAAACAACACATTAACAAAAAGCTTTAAAACAATAAAAACAAAAAACACATGTCCATGGGAACTTTGAAAATTTGGATATATATGTACAAATCCAGTGAATAATATATATGTTTAAGGCTGTGTACATGCTCAAGAAAGACCTGATAGTGCTTTAAGCTCTTAAGTCTACTAGTTTTAAAATGTTAGTAAGGGATGAGACAGAGTTGTTTAACTGCCTGGCTGAGAGCTAAAAGACTGCACCAACAATTTTTTTTTTCTTTTAAAGATTTTATTTATTATTTGACAGAGATCACAAGTAGGTAGAGAGCTAGGTAGAGAGAGAGGAAGGGAAGCAGGCTCCCTGCTGAAAAGAGAGCCCCGATGTGGGGCTCGATCCCAGGACCCTGGGATCATGACCTGAGCCAAAGGCAGAGGCTTTAACCCACTGAGCCACCTAGGCGCCTGCTCCCCCCTTTTCTTAAATTAACATATAATGTATTATTAGCCCCAGGGGTACAGGACCGTGAATCATCAGGCTTACATAATTCACAGCACATACCCTCCTCAATGTCCATAACTCAGCCATCTTATCCCACCCCCGCAACCTCCAGCAACCCTTCAGTTCATTTCCTGAGATTAAAAAGTCTCTCTCTCTCTTTTTTTAAGATTTTATTTATTTGACAAACAGAGATCACAAGTAGGCAGAGAGGCAGGCAGAGAGAGAGGAGGAAGCAGGCTCCCTGCTGAGCAGACAGCCTGATTCGGGACTCGATCCCAGGACCGTGAGACCAACACCTGAGCCAAAGGCAGAGGCTTTAACCCACTGAGCCACCCAGGCGCCCCAATTAAGTCTCTTATGGTTTGTCTCCCTCCCTGGTCCCATCTTGTTTCACTTCTCCCTTCCTACCCTCCTCCTCCTTCTTAGCTTGTTTAGCTTTGTTCAGTTAGTGATATGTCATTGACACACCAGAGTTCTTTAATAAAGGCTGGGAGGACTACAGGTTCTAAGGTATTAAGGAAATTTCTTCTTCTCAATCACTGGCTAAGCGCTAAACTAACTAAGCTACCTTCAGTGAGCACACATGAAAAGAAAACAGACATTATGGAATTAGTTCAGGAAAGTCAGTAAATACAGTGACAACTAACATAAGAAGTAGAAACAAACCCTTAGGAGAGGAGAGAATCTAGTCTTCAGAGAGGACACGTATCATCTAAAATGTTGCTCTCAAGAGAAAGTCATGAGACATGCAACACAAGAAGTATGGCCTTTACAAAAAACTAAAGCAATTTTAAAAACAACTTCATGGGGCACCTGGGTGGCTCAGTTGGTTAGTATCTGCCTTCAGCTCAGGACATGATCTCAGGGTCCTCAGATGGAGCCCTGCATTGGGCTCCTGGCTCAGTGGGGAGTCTGCTTGTCTCTTTCCCTTTGCCCCTCCCTCATGCTTGTGCATGCTCTCTTTAATAAAAATAAAAACAACATCATGAAGCCCTAGAAACCTTAGAGTTACTAAACAAAGACTAAACTGGCATCTTTTTAATATGTGTGAAGACTAAAGAAAAGGATATCTAATGAACAGAATGTAAGTATGAAAATGATGTCTCCCCAAGAAGACATCATCAACAATGCCATACACAGTATAAGAGAACCAAATAACATTCTGGAGTTGAAAAGGATAATAACTGAAAGGAATGATCACCAAAGAAGCTGAACAGCATACTGAAACAGGAAAAAGAATCAGCAAACTTGAAGATAGATCAACTGATATTATTCATTCTGATCAAAAATAAAAACCAAAAATGAATAGGGCACCTGGGTGGCTCAGTTGGTTGAGTGAAAAACTCCTGATTTTGGCTTAGACTTTTGATCTTAGGGTCTTGGGATCAAGCCCTGAGGCGAGCTCAATGCTCAGTGAGGAGTGTGCTCAAGATTCTCTCCCCTCTGACTATCCCTTATGCTCACCTATGTGTCCTCTCAATCTCTAAATAAATAAAATCCCAAAAGAAAGAACGAACAGGGGCGCCTGGGTGGCTCAGTGGGTTGAGCCGCTGCCTTCGGCTAAGGTCATGATCTCAGGGTCCTGGGATCGAGTCCCGCATCGGGCTCTCTGCTCGGCGGGGAGCCTGCTTCCCTCTCTCTCTCTCTCTCTGCCTGCCTCTCTGTCTGCTTGTGATCTCTCTCTGTCAAATAAATAAATAAAATCTTAAAAAAAAAAAAAAAAAAGGAAAGAACGAACAATCTCAGAGACGTACATGACATAATCAAGTATACAACCAATGCATAATGGAACTCCCAGAAAGCAGAGAAAAGAAAGTAACAAAGAATATTAAAAATAATAATAATAATAATAATAATAATAATAATAATAATAATAATGGCTTAAACATGAAGGAAACTAAAAGGCAAACTATGGAATGGGAAAAGATATTTGCAAATAATATATCTGATAAGAGGTAAGTAACCAAAATATATAAAGAACTTAACAAACTCAACATCCTCCAAACCAAATAATTCAATTAAGAAATGGGCAGAAGACATGAACAGACATTCTTCCAAAGAAGACATGTAAATGGCCATAGACACATGAAAAGATGTTCAACATGACTCATCTCAGAGAAATGCAAATCAAAATTCCAACCTCACCCTGTCAAGATGGCTAAAATCATGGGCGCCTGGGTGGCTCAGAGAGTTAGGCTGCTGCCTTGGACTCAGGTCATGGTCTCAGGGTCTTGGGATCGAGCCATCCATGGAGCTCTCTGCTCAGCAGGGAGCCTGCTTCCCCCTGTCTCTCTGCCTGCCTCTCTGTCTATTTGTGATTTCTCTGTCAAATAAAATCTTAAAAAAAAAAAAAAAGGATGGCTAAAATCAGGAGTGCCTGGCTGGCTTAGTCAATCAAGCGTCTGCTTTCAGCTCAGGTCATGACCTCAGGATCCTGGGATAGAGCCCCACATCGGGCTCCCTGTTCAGCAGGAAGTCTGCTTCTCCATCTCCCACCCCGCCCCCCTGCTTATGCTCTCTGTCTCTCGAATAAATAAATAAAATATTTTTTAAAAAGATGGCTAAAATTAAAAAAATAGGTACTGGGAAGCATCAGAGAAAAGGAAACCCTCTTACACTGTTGGTGGGAATGTAAACTGGTATAGCCACTCTGGAAAATAGTACGGAGGTTCCTCAGAAAGTTAAAATTAGAAACACCATATAATTCAGCAATTTCACTACTGGGTATTTACCCCAAGAATATGAAAACACTAATTCAAACAGACATGCATCCACATGTTTACTGCACCATTATTTAAAATAAGCAAAAAAGGGACGCCTGGGTGGCTCAGTTGGTTGGACGACTGCCTTCGGCTCAGGTCATGATCCCGGAGTCCCGGGATCGAGTCCCGCGTCGGGCTCCCAGCTCCATGGGGAGTCTGCTTCTCCCTCTGACCTTCTCGCCCATGCTCTCTCTCACTGTCTCTCTCTCAAATAAATAAATAAAATCTTTTAAAAAAATAAATAAATAAATAAAATAAAATAAAATAAGCAAAATATGAAGCAGCCCGTATCCATCTATAAAATGAATAAAAAAGGGCATCTGGGTGGCTCAGTGGGTTAAAGCCTCTGCCTTCGGCTCAGGTCATGATCCCAGAGTCCTGGGATCGAGTCCCACATCGGGCTCTCTGCTCAGCAGGGAGCCAGCTTCCTCCTCTCTCTCTCTCTCTGCCTGCCTCTCTGCCTACTTGTGATCTCTGTCTGTCGAATAAATAAATAAAATCTTAAAAAAAAATAAATAAATAAAATGAATAAAAAAGATGTGTATATATAAAATGGAATAGCAGCCATAAAAAAGAATGAAATCTTGTCATTTGCAACAGCATGTATGGATCTACAGGTTCTGCTAGGTGAAATAAATTAGAGAAGACAAACAGCATTTGCCTTCACTCATATGTGGAATATAAGAAATAAAACAAATGAACAAGAAAAAGAGAACAAAAAAGAAAGAGATTCTTAATTCTAGAAAATAAACTAATAGTTACCAGAGGGGAGGTAGGTGGGTATTAATTAAGCTGAAGGGGAACAAGAGAACACTTATCATGATGAATTACTGAGTAATGTATAAGACTACAATGTATACCTGAAGCTAAGATAACACTGTATGTTAACTATACCAGAGTTAAAAATAAATTAATTAAAAAAAAATAAAAAATAAATAAAAGGAAAAAAAATCCCAGATTTTGGGGCACCTGGGTGGCTCAGTTCTTAAGTGTCCACTTTCGGCTCAGGTCTTGATCCCAGGGTCCTGGGATCGAGTTCTGCCTCAGGCTCTCTACTCAGTGGAGAGCCTGCTTCTCCCTCTCCCACTCCCCCTGCTTGCGCTCCCTCTCTTGCTGTCTCTCTCTGTCAAATAAATAAATAAAATCATTTAAATAAATAAATAAGTAAAAAATAAAATCACTAACTAAACTACCTATATACTTGCATAACCTGCTTTTCCACATTGAGTTAAAATATCTAATCAGAGACATATACTTTCAGATAATGCACTTGACATAGTATTATGACTAACCACTAATAACAGCTTATAGATGAAATGAAAATTCTTACCAATAAGTCCCCCTGGAGCAGCATACTGAAGATCATTGTGTTCTGCAAAAAGTGACACAATTTTGGAAAAGATTGGTTTACACATGAGTTTTCCTTCACTATCTTTGGAAACAATACCAGGTCTGACTTCTATCTCCTGGCCCACCTAAAAGAGAGTAATTAAATAGAGTAATTAAAATTTTTCAGACAACACAATTACCATTTATGTGTAAACAGTCCTAACTGATAGACTGCTAAACTGAAAAGGCATGTATTCCAACAATAATTTCAGTATTACTCCAGAAGGACAAAAAACTTAAAAATGCAGAAGTTAGAAAGCTAATAACCACTCAATTAACCACTTACATATAAGAAAGCTATGATTCACACCAGACATATTTAAAGTACAAAGTAGTAAAAAATACATATTTCTAACATTTTTAGATTTTAACCATATATTTTTTTCCATTTAAGAAACAAAAATTTACAATTTAGTTTACCTTTAATACTCCTTTTAATATGCTGCCACCAGCCACACCACCTTTAAGGTCATCAACCTCACAGCCAGGTTTGTTGACATCAAAAGACCTAATAACTGTGAAGATGATAAGGAATAAAGGAAAGAAACCATAAAGCTCATCCTGTTATTTTAATTAGAAGAAATACTCAAGTTAGTGTTTTGTACAGCAGTAGCTGCTTGAAATCTATATCTCAGAGCTGACTTGGTAGAAAAATATTATAGGAAAATATTATTATTCCAATCACCACTGCAGTTTTACGTATAATGGACAATGAAATTAACCTGATCAGTAAGTGATATATTTATGCTTTCCCTATGAAGTACAACATAACTATTATAAAGGAACATAACACTGTATCTGTATGATTCTGTGAAAGGATGACTTTTAAAGGCTTACTTATGGACAGCCCTCACCTTAATGATTCACACACTGAAGTCATAACTCCAGGAACTCAATACACCTCATAACGTTAGCATATTTGAAGAAAGGGCAAAACAACCATATGAAAAGGTAGGGTCAATAAAAACCAGCGGGTTAAGTTCTTACCAATAAGTCGGGGTTCTGAAGTAAAGTCTCTTAGAGGTACTGGAATTTTCTTTACAATATACTCACAAACAACTTCGATATTATATTTCAGCTGAGCAGAAATTGGAATAATAGGAGCTCCTTCTGCTACTGTACCTATTTGACAAACCCAAAATTTGACAGTTTTCTAGAAATTGTTGTGTACACTAGATAAAAAATTATGATCATTAAAATAGGTATCAAACACCCCTATACAAATGCCAGTAACAAGAATTAATCATTCTGTTTAAACTGATCTTAGCCAAAAGGCTGAAAAGTGATTGTGATCATTCTGTTTAGAAACATCCATAATATTTTGTTTTTCCCCCCTCTAAAATTCAGTATTATGCCCTGTAAGTGAAAAATTATTAAATTAAATTAGAATCTGAAAAGGATAAAATTACCTGCATAATTTGGCTACTATAGACAGAGTTTCTTAACAAGTAAAAAAGACAAAGAACCAAATATCAAAAAGATACATCATGTCTTGCTCCAAATAAAAACTAAGTTTTAGTGAAAGGGCCACTATGAAAATTAAAAAAATCACTGTTGGGTCTAATTCTAGAAATAGATACTCAATGAGAACAAAGTCAGAATAATTAGAACATAAACGAAGAAATAAAAAAGATAGTTTCACTCATTTTACTATCATTAGGAAGAGTTTTTATTTTATTTTTTTTTTTAAGATTTTATTTATTTATTTGACAGACAGAGATCGCAAGTAGGCAGAGAGGCAGGCAGAGAGAGGAGGAAGCAGGCTCCCTGCTGAACAGAGAGCCCGATGCGGGGCCCGATCCCAGGACCCTGGGATCATGACCCGAGCCGAAGGCAGAGGCTTTAACCCACTAAGCCACCCAGGCGCCCCAAGTTTTTATTTTTTTAATTATTAGTTTTTAAAAATTTATTTATTCAACAGGTAGAGAGAGAGAGTACAAGGAGGGGAAGCAGCAGAGGGAGAAGGTGATTCTCCCATGAGCAAGGAGTCTGATGAGGGGCTCATTCCAAGACTCCAAGATCACGATCTAAGCCAAAGGCAGATGCTTAACTGACTGAGCCACCCAGGCTCCCCGGAAAAAGATTTTTTAAAACATATGATTGGTGGTGGTGTTGGCAGTAGCATATGTGCTAAAATTTTATTGATATAGAGAAGATTAGTATGGCCCCATATGCAAAGATGAAACCCAAATTCACGAAGTGTTTCATATTTTTATTATTATAATAAAATATTATATTGCTAAAATTTTTTTAAAAAGATTTATTTGAGAGAGAGAATGAGTGAAAGAGAGCATAAGCAAGCAGAGAGAGAGAGAAGCATATTCCCCACTGAGGAGGGAGCCCAATGTGGGACTCGATCCGAGGACTCTGGGATCATGATGTGAGGAAGATTTGCTTAAATGACTCAGTCACCCAAGGTGCCCCCCCTCCAAAATTTTTTTAAAGTATTTACTTCTCAAAACAGCCCCTCCCCCAAGCCAATTGGTAACATTTATAGACTAGAACTTCTTTTCTGGCTGACATGCACTTTAATCAAATTCAGAAAAATTTCAGTGCTTCTATCAGATGGCTAAAAGCAATAAAAGTATTAAGTAATGGGCAGATAAAGAGGCTTATAACTCATCAATTCACTTCATTTTTGATAATTACATTAAGATTTCTGTGTTAATGGGATGCCTGGGTGGCTCAGTTGGTTAAGCGGCTGCCTTCGGCTCAGGTCATGATCCCAGCATCCTGGGATCAAGTCCCACATTGGGCTCCTTGCTTGGCAGGGAACCTGCTTCTCCCTCTGCCTCTGCCTGCCTCTCGGCCTTCTTGTGATCTCTCTCTCTCTCTGACAAATAAAAAAATAAAATCTTAAAAAAAAAAAAAAAAAGATTTCTGGGTTAAAGTAACTCACATGTTTATTTACTATTATAGCATCTTACCTTGCACAAATGCAAGTATCTGTTCATACTGTTCTTTAGCTTGACTCTCTTTTACCAAATCAATTTTATTTTGCAGAATCAAAATATGTTTCAGTTTCATTATTTCTATGGCAGCCAGATGTTCAGAAGTCTGAGGTTGAGGACAAGATTCATTACCAGCTAAATTGATGATAAAGAATAAAAAACAAACAAAATGAGTCATAAGAATTAGTTGGCATCCAATAAAGAAACTTCTGGATGTCTCATTCAAACCAAATTCCTTATACCATTGCCAAGTATCTCTGTGAGGCCCTGTTTACTTTGTTTATTTTTTATTATTTTTTAAAGACTTCATTTATTTGACAGAGAGAGATAGAGAAAGAGAGGGAACATAAGCAGGGGAGTGGGAAAGGGAGAACCAGGCTTCCAGCTAGGCAGGGAGCCCGATGTGGGGCTCCATCCCACCACCCTGGGACCATGATCTGAGCCGAAGGCAAAGTCCCAATGACTGAGCCACTCAGGTGACGCTGTGAGACCCTGTTTAAACTTCACAACTGATTTCCGTGGATTCTCTCCACCTTTTAAACCCTATCCTAAGCACAGTCCTTGGAATTTAACAAATTCGACTTCTTTCAAAGTCTTCATGGCTTTTACTCAGACGTAACATATATCCCTCTGCTTCTATCCAGTTGGGATATTCTGACCCAATCTGGAGAACAGTTAAGAAGGAAAGTAGCTTAATGCAGTCTACAAATTATAATTATCCAAGCCTATAGAAGACAATCACAAAGATGGCTCCCAGTAATCCCCAGGATCTCACAGTCACACCCTTGTAAAATTCTTCCCTTTAAATACTGGAAAGCCATCTAATAACAAAGAAAATTTCAGAAGTGATGCAATATCACTTCTTAAGTTAGATCACAAGGACTCTGGCTTCCAACTTGGGGAAAAAAAAACAGGTGAAATGTCATGAGGACAACTGGACAACTTATGCAAAGGCCCACTTGAGGAGAAAATGCGGTCTGAGTGAACTTAAAATCAGATTCTTTAGCCCCAGACGTCTTGATATAACTCCAGCTCCCGCTGAGAAATTACTATAAATTTTGAGTTCTTTAGCTAGAGACAACAAAACTCTGTTCACATAAATAATGATTAAATATCTGTTATTCTTAAGCTGCTAGGTTTTGAGGTACTTTGCCATATAGCAACAATTAGCAGATATGGCTATTAATAAGAAAAAGGAAAACTATCAACTACACATTATAAACCACAAAATTTTTAGTAACCCAATGATTATCTTCCCCAAGTTGTGATATTAAATGCCTTGTACCAAACTCCTTGAAAGGTATACTCCTGTGTAGGAAAGCATTTGGCTTTGTACAAATTGGTCTTTGTGTTGGACTATTTGAAAATAAAACCTATCATTCCTGGTAAGAGTGTCCTTATTTAGGTTTGGGGTGGACTACATCAGATCTTAGGGTAGGGTTCCAAAGTTGATAATTTTAGAGGCTGGCTATGCCAGAAAAAGCCCGATTTAGGTGGAGGTATTGGGAACACGAGGTCTCAGTATGTCTAGAGACTCAAACCAACCACAAGGGCAATTTGTTACTTAAGCTTAATGGCACCTCAGT
Organism: Enhydra lutris kenyoni; assembly: GCF_002288905.1. Taxonomy (NCBI): domain Eukaryota; kingdom Metazoa; phylum Chordata; class Mammalia; order Carnivora; family Mustelidae; genus Enhydra; species Enhydra lutris. The sequence goes on along the minus strand of NW_019154214.1, from coordinate 401,113 downwards.
AAAAATTTCCCACACAAAAACTCAGGCAATTTCCCTTGGTTTGTAATATTTCGTGATTAATGTTATCAATAGTGCTGAGAAAATAACCTCTGCTTCCAGAGAAAGGACAATGGAAATTTCATGGTTGAAACCCTTTTGGACTATGACCTACATGTCTCTCCCTTTGGCTCACCTTAATATGCATCCCTCTCCTATAATAAATTTTAAGTGTTTAGTGTAACAGCTTTCAATGAGATAGGAGTCTAATAAACTATCAACCTAAAGATGGTTCAGGAACTTTCTGACTTTCATTTGGTGTCAGAACTAAAGGCAATCTTGGATGGAAACACCTCTTTAACTTTATATTTGGCCTGAAACTCCATGTAGCCTCTAGTTACAAAACCTCTTGACAGTTCACCCAGGGAAGAAAGCAAAACCTTACTTTGAAAACCTCTATGCAGGCCCTATGTCAGCATTTCATGTAAGAGTCATATCTAAAAAACCACTATTCAATAACACCACAGACAACCCAGAGACATTAAAAAATACCCTCTTTCAACCTAGCATACTTTTATATGAAAAACTCTAAATAAAACAATAGTAAGAAGAAAGCACTGTTCACTTAGAAATGAGTTTTAGGGGGTGAAGGGCATACTACCATAAGAATTGTCACTAGATAATAGCCCAAGGTTCATCTTGCTTGATATTTTTTCATATCGGCACACATGGATGTTAATTTGGGTGACCTGCTAGTTCCCATTTATGGCCACTAAAGGCACTGGTTCCCCTTTAAATATTCCAAATGGGATTGATTCCAAAGGGATTTGTCAAACCAATTTTGATATTATTTACCTATCAGCAGAAGAGCTGCATCCATTACTGCTGCACCATTTAGCATAGTAGCCATCAAAATATCATGGCCCGGACAGTCAACAAAGGAAACATGTCTAATAATCAAGAAACAATCAGATTTAGGATTAATATTTGAACATTCAAGTCACTGCCTTCTAACAGTTAAATCACTTCAAAAATAATTATTCTTTTTTTTTTTTAAAGATTTTATTTATTTATTTGACAGGCAGAGATCACAAGTAGGCAGAGAGGCAGGCAGAGAGAGAGAGAGAGAGGAGGAAGCAGACTCCCTGCTGAGCAGAGAGCCTGATGCGGGGCTCGATCCCAGGACCCTGGGATCATGACCTGAGCCGAAGGCAGAGGCTTAACCCACTGAGCCACCCAGGCGCCCCCCAAAATAATTATTCTTGTTGCAAAGTGGCTTCAAAACCTGATGGTTCCAGAATTTTGAAATAAGATTGCCAGCTGAAATTAAAATGATGAAATGTCATTACAAAGCAGGTAAAACTAGTTACAGATAGACCTTACCCCAAAACAAGGCTCAAATAAACTCAGGAAAACACCCAAAGATAAATATGAAAGTGAGGAAAATATAGACTTTATATATATATAATATATACTGGAAATATGATACGAAAGCCAAACTTAATGACATATAAGTGATGTATTTATTTGCCCTCCATATATGCTCTTCATGTCTTTTTCATTTTCTAGATGCATCATTTGTTTTTTATTTTATTTTATTTTTTAAAATTAACATATAGTGTATTATTTGCCCCAGGGGTACAGGTCTGTGAATCATCAGGCTCACACATTTCACAGCACTCACCATAGCACATACCCTCCCCAATGTCCATGACCCAGACACCCCATTCCTCTCCCCCTGCCCTCCAGCAACCCTCGGTTTCCTGAGATTAAGAGTCTCTTATGGTTTGTCTCCCTCCCAATCACATCTTGTTTCATTTTGTCCTTCCCTACCTGCGATGACCCCCGCCTTGCCTCTCAAATGATCTCTCTGATATGAGGAATTTGAGAGGCATCGTTTGTTTTTAACTGTTGAGTTTCTGAAAGTTCTTTATGCCCTCTAGTCTCTTATTAGACATATGATTTGCAAACAGTTGATCCTTAAGAAATGCAGGATTGGGGGTGCCTGGGTGGGGTGCCTGGGTGGCTTGGTGGGTTAAAGCCTCTGCCTTCGGCTCAGGTCATGATCCCAGGGTCCTGGGATGGAACTCTGCTCAGCGGGGAACATGCTTCCTCCTCTCTCTGCCTGCCTCTCTGCCTACTTGTGGTCTCTGCCTGTCAAATAAATAAATAAAATATTAAAAAAAAAAGAAAGAAAGAAAGAAAGAAATGCAGGATTGGTGTGCCAATTCTCCCACATAGCTGAAAATCTGTGTACAAATTCACTCTCCCAAAATTTAACTAATAGCCTACTGTTGACTATAAGCTTTACCAGTAACATGAACAGTCAATTAACACAGAGTTTGTACACATCTTATATTCTGTATTTCTACTGTGTTATTAGGAAAATTAAAAGGAAAACACAGGGGGCGCCTGGGTGGCTCAGTGGGTTAAGCCGCTGCCTTCAGCTCGGGTCGTGGTCTCAGGGTCCTGGGATCGAGCCCCGCATTGGGCTCTCTGCTCAGCAGGGAGCCTGCTTCCTCCTCTCTCTCTGCCTGCCTCTCTGCCTACTTGTGATCTCTCTCTGTCAAATAAATAAATAAAAATCTTTAAAAAAAAAAAAAGGAAAACACAGTATTGTACTTATTGAAAAAAACAGTGTGCAAACAGACTGGCAATTTATATTCATGCTGTTCAAGAACTAATGTATTATCTACAAGTCAGTAGCTTTTCTTTTGATCCTCTTAACAGATCTTTTGCAGAGCAATTATTTTTAAGTTTGATGACCTGAAATACTCCAACCTTTCTTTTTTATGAATTACACATTAGCATATCTAAAAACACCCCTAGTCCTAGGTCTTAAACAATTTTGACTATGTTTCCTTTTAAGAATTTATCTGATCCATTTAAGACTCAAGTGTATGTAAATTTTGAGCATGTACTGAAAATGTGAATATACACAAATGTTGAATATAAAGTATACATTTTTGTGGTTTAATTTAATTTTTTAAAAGTAATCTATGCCCAACGTGGGGATCAAACTTATGACCATGAAATCATGAGTTAAATACTCCACTAACTGAGTCGGCCAGGCACTCTGAAGTGTACAACTTGAATAAAAGGTGTCTGGTTTAAGAATAGACTCATTTTTTTTTTTTTTTTTGACTACAGACATTGAACTGCTCTAGTACTATTTATTGAAAAGTCCATAATCCACTGAATCTTTCTATCTTTGTAAAATAAAAAATCACTTAGAGTATTTGCATGAATCTATTTCTCGGATCTCTAACTGTATTCCACTTATTTAGCTCTCCCTTCACCAGCAATAGATAAATTTGAGCAAAAAATAGCATCTTCACTCTGTTAAGTATTATAATCTATGACATGGTATATTCATTTACACCTTATTTCTTTCAGAGCTATGCAATTTTCACTTAAGTGCCCTTGGTGTTTTACAATTAATTTTACATTTAAGTATTTCATCTTTCTAAGGGACTGAGAGTATTTTAAATTTCACATATGCATTCATTGCTAGTAAAGAAAAATTAAAAAAAAATTTTTTAAAGACCTTATTTATTTGACACAGAGAGATAACAAGTAGGCAGAGAAGCAGGCAGAGAGAGAGGGGGAAACAGGCTCCCTACTGAGCAGAGACCTAACGTGGGGCTCAATCCCAGGACCCCGAGATCATGACCTGAGCCGAAGGCAGAGGCCTTAACCCACTAAGCCACCCAGGCGCCCCAAGAAATAAAAGTTTTGTTAAGTTAATCTTATATCCTGCCACCTTGGTTAAGTTTTTTTTAGATACCCTGGGAAATTCTATGCAGATAAATGGTGTCAACTGCCAATGAGGAAAGTTTTTTTCTTTCCAATGTCTATGTCTTTTATTACATTTTCTTGCCTTATATCACAACTTCTAGTATCATGCATAATAAAAATGGTGAGAGACGGTATCTTTGCATTCATTATTACTGAACTTAATGTGAAACATTCAGTCTTATCCCATTTTTCACATGAGGTTTGTTGTAGCAGTTCTTTATCAAGATGAAGAAATTTGCATTCCTAGTTATCAAGGTGAATTTTTTCCTCATCAATTTATATGAACATAGAATTTTTCTTCTTAGTCTACTGATAAGGAGAATATCACTGAATACTTTGCAAATACTAAATTGGCCTGGCTATCCCCTAAAATGAACACCTATTTTGTCATGCTACTTAAGTCTTCTACATATTTCTCAATTTTATGTGCTAAATGTAAGTAACGGTTGTGCCTATATACATTTAGAATACTAGACTTGCAGTTTTTTCTTTTTCTTCTCTCTTTTTATACTCTCTTTGATTTGGCATTGGGGTGGTACTGCATTTACAAACAGTTGCTTGTCCTACCCTATCCTCTTCTAGTGTACAGAATTCACTTTACTTATTTAATGTACAGTAGAATTCTGCACCAAAACCACCTAGAACTAAAGACCTCTTGTTTTTTTAAACTTTTCTTTCAAGGTTTTATTTGTCAGAGGGAGAGAGCATGAGCAGGGGGTACAGCAGGCAGAAGGAGAAGCAGGCTCCCCAGTAAGCAAGAAGCCCAATGTGGGACTGGATCCAGGACCCTAAGATCATGACTTGAGCTGAAGGCAGATGCTTAATCAACTGAGCCACCCAGGTGTCCCCTTTCTCAAGTTTTTCAAATGTAAGTTCAACTTACTTATTATCTATGGGACATTCTATCTAAGTAATTCAAACCAGGTGACTTATAACAGTCTGCAATGCTCAAGACATCCATGATCTTATCTCTGTTCTCTTATTTATGTAAAGGTGCATGTAATAGTCTCTATTTTGATATTGCCAGGGTTTTGACTTATACCTACAGGATCATTCTTGAAATCAGTAACTTGTGCCTTTAGTCTTCTTCTTTTCTCAGTCTTGCTAAAGCTTTGCTAATTTCTAGATCTGTTTAAAAAATCACTTTTTATTTCATTGATTCTCTCCACCGTATTTCTGTTTTTAATTTCATTGTTTCCTCTCTGCCTGCTTTGAATTAATTTCACTCTCCTTTTTCTTGTATCTTAAGCTGTGAGGTTAATTATAAATCTGAGATTTCACTCTGTTCTAATGTAAGCTTTTGGTGCTATCAATCTCTCTCCCAAAGCACTGCTTAGGAAAATACCACAAATTTTGTTATCTTTCATTGTCATTTAGTTCAACCGTAGCCATTAGGGAAATGCAAGTTCACTATAACCTATTATAACAGCTAAAATAAGAAATAGCCTTAGGCATCAAAACAATGAAATCTTGCTTTTGCAATGATGTGGATGGAGCAAGAGACTATTATGCTAAGCTAGATAAGTCAGTCAGAGAAAGACAAATATATGATTTCACTCATGTGGAACTTAAGAAACAAAACAGAATGGGGGCGCCTGGGTAGCTCAGTGGGTTAAAGCCTCTGCCTTCCACTTAGGTCATGATCCCAGGGTCCTGGGTTCGAGCCCCACATCGGGCTCTCTGCTCAGTGGCAAGCCTGCTTCCTCCTCTATCCCTCTTTGCCTGCCTCTCTGCCTACTTGTGATCTCTGTCAAATGGAATCTTAAAAAAAAAAACAAAAACAACAGAATGTACAAGAAGAGAAGGAAAAGTAAAGTAAGATAAAAACAGAGAGGGAAGGGCCTGGGTGGCTCAGTCATTAAGCATCTGATTTCGGCACAGGTTATGATCCCAGGGTCTTGGATTGAGTCCCAAATGGATGATGCTCAGCAAGGAATCTGCTTCTCCCTCTCCTTCTGCCCCCTTTTCTGTTCTGTGCCCCTTGCCCCCTCCTGCTGTCTCTCTCTCTCTCTAATAAATAAATAAAATCTTAAGAAAAACCCCAAAAAACAGAGAGGGAAAAAAAATCACAAGAGACTCAGAACAATAGAGAATAAACAGCGCTGCTGTAGGGGAGGTGGGTGAGGAGATGGGGTAATTGTGTGATGCATTAGCAAGGAGATCACGGGATATAATACGCAGTGGGTGTTATAAGCAAGGGATGAATCACTAAATTCCACCACTGAAACCAATACTATATTATATGTTACCCAACTTGAATTTAAATAAAAACTTGGAAGACCTTAAAAAAAAAGCCCCAATCACACATATTGATGAGGATAAGAAAGTAGATTTCTTATATACCATTGGTAGAAATTTAAAACAGTAGATACTCTAGAAAGATAGGTCAGTATGTTTTAAGAAAACTAAGCAAACACCACTGTAACTCAGTAATCACTTACTTAGGCATATGTCCCAGAGAAAAGAAAACGTACATCTGTGTAAAACCTGTACATAACTGTTCTTAGCAGCTTTTTGATTTCACTGCCCCAAACTAGAAGCAACCAAAATTCTATTTTTTTTTTAGGATTTTATTTATTTATTTGACAGGCAGAGATCACAAGTAGGCAGAGAGGCAGACAGAGAGAGAGAGGAGGAAGCAGGCTCCCGCTGAGCAGAGAGCCTGATGTGGGGCTCGATCCCAGGATCCCGAGATCATGACCTGATCAGAAGGCAGAGGCTTAACCCACTGAGCCACCCAGGTGCCCGAACAAGCAACCAAAATAAAAAATATATATATTTATTTATTTAAGTAATGTCTACACCCAGTGGGGCTCAAACTCAGAATCCCAAGATCAAGAGCCATGCATGCTCCATCAACTGAGCCAGCCAGGTACCCACAAAATGTTTTATAATAGGTGAATGGCTAACACTGCTGCATGCACATGACAGAATACTATTTAGCATTAAAAAAGTACGCTAACTCAACAAAATTGGAAATAGGAAATCAACAGAAATAAACTTATAAAACAAAAAAGGTGGTTCTTTGCACATATCAATAAAAGCAGCCTCTAGCTAAAAAAAAGGAGTATACAAATGACAAATACCAGAAATGAAAGATGGCCTATCACAAAGACCCCTATGCATAATTGAAAAAAACTGAATACTATCAACAACTTTATGCCTATCAATTTTATATTCTGGATGAAAGGAACCAATTCCTGGAAAGACACAACCTGACAAATTCACACAAGAAAAAGACAATGCAAACAGGTCTAAATCAATTACAGAAATGAAATCAATCATTATTCTTCCAAAACAGAAAGTACCAGAAACAAACAGGGTCACTGTGGATTCTACCAAACATTTAAGTGTGATATTATTTAATCTGGGTATGCAAGGCTGGTTCAACATTTGAAAACAACTAATGTGGGGCACCTGGGTGGCTCAGTGGGTTAGAGCCTTTGCCTTCGGCTCAGGTCATGATCTCAGGGTCCTGTGATCGAGCTCCACATAGGGCTCTCTGCTCCACGGGGAGCCTGCTTCCCACCCCCACACCCCTGCCTCTGCCTGCTTCTCTGCTGGCTTGGGATCTCTGTCAAATAAATAAAATCTTAAAAAAAAAAAAAAGAAAAGAAAACAAATAATGTAATTCTTACCATCAACAGGTTAAAGAAAAAAAAAACCATACGATTTTATCAGCAAATGCAGGAAAAGCATTTAACAGAATCCAACAATTCATTAAAAAAAACTCTTACCAAACTAGAAATAAAGGATGCCCTTTTCAAATTAACAGAGATTACTTAAAAACCCCACAGTTAACATCATAATTAATGGTGAGAAACAGAATGTTTTCAACTAAGATTAGGAAAAGATAAAGATGTCCCCTCTCACCCTTGCTTTTTTTTTTTTTTTTTTTTTTAATATTTTTTTTTTTTATAGAGAGAGGAAGAGAGAGTGAGCACAGGCATACAGAATGGCAGGCAGAGGCAGAGGGAGAAGCAGGCTCCCTGCCGAGCAAGGAGCCCGATGTGGGACTCGATCCCAGGACTCTGGGATCATGACCTGAGCCGAAGGCAGCTGCTTAACCAACTGAGCCACCCAGGCGTCCCTCACCCTTGCTTTTGAACATAATGGAAGTCCTAGCTAATGCAGTAAGACAAAGGAAATGAAAGACCATAATTAAGAATGAAAGAATAAAAACATCTTGCACATTATACGACCATCTATTTAGGAAATCCAAAGGAAGTAATCGAAGGTCCTGGAACTAGTAAATAACTATAGTATGCTGTAGATCTGAGGTTAAGATACAAAAATCAATCGTTTTCCTGTATGCCACCAATGAACTAAAATTAGAACTTAAAAAAACAAACTATTGACGTTGGGATCTCTAAAAATAAAGTATTTAGATAAAAATCTAACAAAATATATTCAAAATCAACAGGAAGAAAATTACAAAATTCTGATGAACAAAATCAAAGGACTACATAAATTGACAGAGAGTCCAAGTTCATGGATGGGACTACACAACGATAAGACATCAGCTCTTTCTAATCTATAAAGCTGTTATAAGATTAAGAGAAATAACAACTCAAATCCCAGTAAGTTACTTTATGTGTGTCAACAAATTAATTTTAAACTCTTTATGGAGAGGCAATACACTAAAAATAGCTAATAAAAATATTCTTCTTTTGTTAAAGAAGAACAGCAAAATTATAGCATATACACTATACTCCTTTAATACTTAAATTTAAAAGCTACAGTAATCAAGATAATATGGTATTGGCAAATAGACAAATATGTCAAATATAACAGCCCACAGAAAAAGATTAATATATAGCTTACTGGGACGCCTGGGTGGCTCAGTCAGTTAAGCAGCTGCCTTCGGCTCAGGTCATGATCCCAGCGTCCTGGGATCGAGTCCCGCATCGGGCTCCTTGCTCATCAGGGAGCCTGCTTCTCCCTCTGCCTCTGTCTGCCATTCTGTCTGCCTGTGTTTGCTCTCTCTCCCTCTCTCTCTCTGACAAATAAATAAATAAAAAATCTTAAAAAAAATATATATATAGCTTACTGACATTGGACAAAGGGACCAAGGCAATACAGTGAAGCAAAGATAGTTTCTCCAACAAATGGTGGATGTGAAAAAAGTGGGACAGCCATATATGAAAAAATGAATGTAGGGGCGCTTGGGTGGCTCAGTGGGTTAAGGCCTCTGCCTTCTGCTCAGGGCATGATCCGGGGGTCCTCAGATCCAGCCCCATGTCGGGCTCTCTGCTCAGCAGGGAGCCTGCTTCCTCCTCTCTCTCTGTCTGCCTCTCTGCCTACTTGTGATTTCTGTCAAATAAATAAATAAAAAATCTAAAAAAAAAAAAAAAAGAATCTAGACATGGATCTAATACTTGGAACAAAAATTAACTCAAAAGATATAATACTAAGCAAAATAAGCGAGTCAGAGAAAGACAAATACCATGTAATTTTCCTCATAAGGAGAAAAAAGTAAAAGAGAGAACGAGAGATTTGAAATTCTAGACAACAAACTGATGGTTACCAGAGGGAAAGTAGGTAGTGGGATGGGTTTAAAAAAAAAAAAGAACTCAAAGGGATCACGTTCTAAATGTAAAATGTAAAAGTATAAAAATCTAGAAGAAATTTTAAAAGGCAAAACTTTGGAGACAACAGAAAGCTCAGTAGTTGCTAGGGGTTAGGGAGGAGTGTCAGTTAACAGGTGAGGATTTTTAGGTTAGTGAACTGCTCTGCACCACAGTGTAACTATGAAAACAGGTTTTATAATTTGTGCAAATCCACAGAACATACAACACCAACACTGAATCCTAATAAAAATTTTGGACTTTGGATGATGATGATGTGTCAATATTAGATTCACCATTTATAACAGATATACCATTCAGGTTGGGCATTTTAAAAATGGAGGAGGCTATATATGCCAAGGGATGAAGGCATATGACAAATCTCTGTACCGTCTATTCAATATTGCTGTGAACCTAAAATCAATCTAGAAGATAAAGTTTACTTAAAACAAGAGAAATGAAAAATGAACTGCTTACTGACATGCTCAGTAACTTGGATGGATCTCAAAGACTGAGTGGAAAAAAAGTCAATGTCGAAAGTCAATTTAGAGTACATTGAATTAACATGTCAAAACAAAAAAATTAATACTAACAGATTAGTGGTTGCTAAGGATTAGAGATCATGCAGGAGAACAGTCATGACATAAAAAAACAGATTTTTTAAACAGACATCGAGAGAGAGAGCTTTCTGGTGATATAATAGTTCTATAAAAGGAGGAAGAGGTAAAGGAGTACAGGACATTAGTTTTTTATTAGTTTTATCTAGTGAATCTGACAGGATATATAGGAAGATAGACTGAAGCGGGGAGTGAGCCTCCATCAGCCGGCTACAGGAAAGTTGAACAGCAGATGAGCACAAAATTGGAATTTTTAAAAGTCTGCTCTGGTGAGGGATGACCCTGCATGATTTCAATTTTAATTTTTTCTCTTTTTCCTTTTCAACCAATTTCTTATGTTATGAAATCATTAAGTCTTTTATCATTTTCACCTTTACAGTTACATACTGTAACTGTATATTTCTTTGTATGTAATATTACTTTTATATACATCCAAGCTTTCCTTTCTTTACAATTCTGGGATGTAGTTTCTAATACCCAGATTCTAGTGTATTGCTCTAATCTGTTCACCTGATTATATTCTCAATTTTTCTTAAAGTCTTCAAATTTTCTTTACAGTTACATTCTATCCTTTTACTGAATTTCATTTTATTTTTCTTTCTTTACAATATTTTTTTTCTTTCTTTACAATTATGTGATGTAGTTTCTTCTAACAGACCAAAACACACCCACAATCTACCATATTGCTCTGCTCTGTTCACGTGTCTGATTATATTCATTTATTTTTAATGTAATTTTTTTTTATTTCTTTTCAGCGTAACAGTATTCATTGTTTTTGCACCACATCCAGTGCTCCATGCAATATGTGCCCTCCCTAATACCCACCACCTCACTCCCCCAACCTCCTACCGCCCGCCCCTTCAAAACCCTCAGGTTGTTTTTCAGAGTCCATAGTCTCTCATGGTTCACCTCCCCTTCCAATTTCCCTCAACTCCCTTTTGTCTCCATCTCCCCTTGTCCTCAATGTTATTTGTTATGCTCCACAAATAAGTGAAACCATATGATAATTGATTCTCTCTGCTTGACTTATTTCACTCAGCATAATCTCTTCCAGTCCCATCCATGTTGCTACGAAAGTTGGGTATTCATCCTTTCTGATGGAGGCATAATACTCCATTGTGTATATGGACCACACTCCCTTATCCATTCGTCTGTTGAAGGGCATCTTGGTTTTTTCCACAGTTTGGCGACCGTGGCCATTGCTGCTATAAACATTAGGGTACATATGGCCCTTCTTTTCACTCCATTTGTATCTTTGGGGTTAATCCCCAGTAGTGCAATTGCAGGGTCATAGGGAAGCTCTATTTTTAATTTCTTGAGGAATCTCCACACTGTTCTCCAAAGAGGCTGCACCAACTTGCATTCCCACCAACAGTGTAAGAGGGTTCCCCTTTCTCCACATCCCCTCCAACACATGTTGTTTCCTGTCTTGCTAATTTTGGCCATTCTAACTGGTGTAAGGTGGTATCTCATTGTGGTTTTCATTTGAATCTCTCTGATGGCTAGTGATGATGAACATTTTTTCATGTGTTTGACAGCCATTTGTATGTCTTCATTGGAGAAATGTCTGTTCATATCTTCTGCCCATTTTTTGATATGATTATCTGTTTTGTGCGTGTTGAGTTTGAGAAGTTCTTTATAGATTCTGGATATCAACCTTTGTCTGTACTGTCATTTGCAAATATCTTCTCCCAGTCCGTGGGTTGCCTCTTTGTTTTCTTTACTGTTTCCTTTGCTGTGCAGAACTTTTGATCTTGACAAAGTCCCAAAAGTTCATTTTTGCTTTTGTTTCCTTTGCCTTTGGAGACGTATCTTGAAAGAAGTTGCTGTGGCTGATATCAAAGATATTACTGCCTATGTTCTCCTCTAGGATTCTGATGGATTGCTGTCTCATGTGGAGGTCTTTTATCCATTTTGAGTTTATCTTTGTGTACGGTGTAAGAGAATGGTCGAGTTTCACTCTTCTTTATATATTCTTTCTTCTTTATATTCTTTCCCAGCACCATTTATTGAAGAGACTTTTTTCCACTGTATATTTTTTCCTGTTTTGTCGAAGATTATTTGCCCATAGAGTTGAGGGTCCATATCTGGGCTCTCTACTCTGTTCCACTGGTCTGTGTGTCTGTTTTTATGCCAGTACTATGCTGTCTTGGTGATCACAGCTTTGTAGTAAAGCTTGAAAGCAGGTAACGTGATGCTGCCAGTTTTCTGAATCTTTTTTTTTAGATTTTATTTATTTATTTGACAGACAGAGTGAGTGCACAAGCAGTAGCAGCAGCAGGGAGAGGGAGGAGCAGACTCTCTGCTGCGCAGGGACCACTGCCCCCTGCCCACGTGGGACCTGATATCATGTCCTGAGCCAAAGGCAGACACTTAACCAACTGAGCCACCCAGGTGTCCCTATTGCTCTATTCTGTTCACCTGTCTGATTATATTATCCTTTTTAAAAAAAAAAAATTTTTTTTTTTGTGGTTTTGGGTTTCTCCTGATTTGTTTAGTGTATATTTCTCTGGAGTCATTATTGCCATTTTAGGGCTCTGTTCTCTTATTCATCTATAATTCTCTGGACAGAATGACAAGGTGGAAAAACTCACCTCAAAAGAGAAAACAAGAAACAATACTGACTGCCAGGGATCTAATCAACATGGACATAAGTATGATGTGGGGACTAGAGTCCAGAATAATGATTATAAAGATAGTAGCTGGTCTTGAAAAGAGCACAGAAACACTAAAGAAACCCTTTCTGGAGAAATAAAAGAACTAAAGTCTAATCAGGTTGAAATAAAAAAATGCCATTACTGATGCGCTTGGGTGGCTCAGTCATTGGGTGGCTGCCTTTGGCTCGGGTGACATTCCCAGGGTCCTAGGATTGAGCACCATTTTGGGCTTCCTGCTTGGTGGGAAGCCTGTTTCTTCCTCTGCCTACTCCCCTTGCTTGTGCTCTATCTCACTGTCAAATAAATAAATAAAATCTTAAAGAAAAAAAAAAAGATTAGAGTATTTTTTTAAAAATGCCATTACTGAGATGCAATATAAAATGGAGTCTCTAACTACTAGGATAAATGAGGAAGAAGAGAGAATTAGTGATAAAGAAGACAAAATGATGGAGAATAAAGAACTGAGAAAAAAGGGTGCCTGGGTGGCTCAGTGGGTTAAAGCCTCTGCCTTCAGCTCAGGTCATGATCCCAGGGTACTGGGATCGAGGCCCGCATCGGGCTCTCTGCTCAGCAGGGAGCCTGCATCCTCCTCTCTCTCTGCCTGCCTCTCTACCTGCTTGTGATCTCTCTCTCTGTCAAGTGGATAAATAAAATCTTAAAAAAAAAAAAAAAAACTGAGAAAAGGAAAGAGAAGCAACTATTAGATCATGAGGGGAGAATTTGAGAGATAAGTGTTAACATAAAGCAAAACATTATTAAAATTACTAGGATCCCAGAAGAGGAATTTGTAGCTGAGAACTTCCATGATCCGGGCAGGTACTCAAGTCCAGGAAGCACAGAAAACCTCCCCCAAAATCAATACTGGTATGTCAATGCCCCAACATAGAATATTAAAGCTTGCAAATTTCAGAGACAAAGACAAAACACTGAAAGCAGCTCAGGAGACCAGGTCCTGAACTAACAAGGGTAGACACAGATGACCGGCAGCAGACTTGTCCACAAAACCTGGCGGGCCAGGAAAGGACTGGCATTTTATTTTTTTTTAAGATTTTATTTATTTGACAGAGAGACAGCACAAGTAGGCAGAGAGGCAGGCAGAGAGCAAGGGAGAAGCAGGCTTGCTGCTGAGCAGAGAGCCCAAAGTGGGGCTTGATCCCATGACTGTGGGATCATAAACTGAGCCGAAGGCAGCTGCTTAACCGACAAGCACCCAGGTGCCCCAGGACTGGCATTTTAGACTCACTGTTATAAATGGGAAACGTCTGCAGCCAAAGATACTTGATCCAGCAAGGCTATCATTCCAAAGAGAAGGAGAGGTCCAGAATTGCCACGAACAAGAAAGGAATTTGGGAACACTAGAGCAGCCCTGCAAGAAATACTAGAAGAGATTCTTTAAGTGATGAGAGAGACCAAAAGTACCAAGGATCTGAAAAGAACAGAGACAATACAAAGAAATAGTGACTTCACAGGTAATACAATGACATTAAATTTCTATCTTTCAATGGTTACTCCGAATATAAATGAGCTCAATACTCCAATAACAAGGCACATGGTATCAGACTGGATAAAAAGACAAGAGCCATTGATATGCTGTCTGCCAGAGACTCACTTTAGACCCAAAGACATATCCAGGTTCAAAGTGAGAGGGTGAACAACTATTTATAATGTGAATGGATATCAAAAGAAATGGGATGGCAATCCTTACATCAGTAAACTAGATTTTATACCAAAGACTGTAATAAGAAATGAAGAAGGACACTATATCAAAATTAAATAGGCTATCCAATAAGATCTAATGATGGTAAATATTTATGCCCCTTACATGGGAACATGTGAACACATGGGAACTAGTGTATAAACCAATTAACAACAAAATTAAAGAAACACATTGATAATAATATAATAATAGGAGGGGAATTTAACACCCCACTCACAGCAAAAGACAGATCATCTAAGAATAAGATTAATAAGGAAACAAGGGCTTTGAATGATGCACTGGATCAGATAAACTTAACAGATATAGTCAGAGTATTTCTTTTCTTTTTTTAAGATTTTATTTATTTATTTATTTATTTTTAAAGATTTAATTTATTTGTCAGAGAGAGAGGGAGAGAGAGCGAGCACAGGCAGACAGAATGGCAGGCAGAGGCAGAGGGAGAAGCAGGCTCCCCGCCGAGCAAGGAGCAGGATGTGGGACTCGATCCCAGGACGCTGGGATCATGACCTGAGCCGAAGGCAGCTGCTTAACCAACTGAGCCACCCAGACGTCCCTAAGATTTTATTTATTTATTTGGCAGACAGAGGTCACAAGTAGGCAGAGAGACAGGCAGAGAGAGAGGGGGGGAAGCAGGCTCCCCGCCGAGCGGAGAGACCAATGTGGGGCTCGATCCCAGGACCCTGGGATCATGACCTGAGCCGAAGGCAGAGGCTTTAACCTGCTGAGCCACCCAGGCGCCCCAGAGTATTTCTTTATAAAGCACCAGAATATACAATTCTCTTGAGTGCACATGGAACATTCTCCAGAATATATCACATAGTGGGTCACAAATCAGGTCTCTGCTGGTACCAAAAGACTGGGATCATTCCCAGCATATTTTCAGACCACAATGCTTTGAAACTGGAACTCAATCAGAAGAGGAAATTTGGAAAGAACTACATACATGTACGCTAAAGAGCATCATGCTAAAGAATGAATGGGTCAGCCACGAAATTAAAGAAGAATTTAACAAATTCATGGAAACAAACGAAAATGAAAACAAAACCATTCAAACTCTTCCGGACACAGCAAAGGCAGTCCTAAGAGGAAAGTATGTAGCAACCCCACACTTAAAAGAGCTGGAGAAAGAGCAGCACAGAAAGCCTAACCCAGCAGGAGAAGAGAAATGATCAAGATTAGAGCAGAAATCAATGAAATAGAAACCAAAAGAATGGAGCCTGGATGGCTCAGTGGGTTAAGCCTCTGCCTTCAGCTCAGGTCATGGTCTCAGGGTCCTGGGATCGAGTCCCACATCGGGCTCTCTGCTCAGCGGGGAGCCTACTTCCCCTCTCTCTCTCTGCCTGCCTCTCTGCCTACTTGTGATCTCTCTCTCTCTGTCAAATAAATAAATAAAATCTTAAAAAAAAAAAAACAAAAGAATAGAACAAATCAACAAAACTAGGAGCTGGTTCTTTGAAAGAATTAATAAGACCGATAAACCCCTGGCCAGACTTATCAAAAAGAAAAGAGAAAGGACCTAAATTAATAAAATCATGAATGAAAGAGGAGAAATCACAACCAACACCAATGAAATACAAACAATTATAAGAACACATTATAAGCAACTATATGAAAGCAAATTAGACAATCTGGAAGAAATGGATGCATTCCTAGAGACATATAAACTACCAAAACTGAACCAGGAAGAAATAGAAAACGAACAGACTCACTGCCAGCAAGGAAATAACGACAAAATAATAAAAAATTTTCCACAAAAAGGAGTCCAGGGTCAGACAGTTTTCCTAAATTCTACCAATATTTAAAGAAATCATATCTGGGGTGCCTGGGTGGCTCAGTGGGTTAAGCCTCTGCCTTCAGCTCAGGTCATGATCCCAGGGTCCTGGGATCGAGCCCCACATCGGGCTATCTGCTCAGCGAGGAGCCTGCTTCCCCCCCACCTCTGCCTACCTCTCTGCCTACTTGTGATCTCTATCTGTCAAATAAAGCCTGCCTCTCTGCCTACTTGTGATCTCTATCTGTCAAATAAAAACCGCCCCCCTCCCCAACTTGAAAATTAAAATGAAAAAAAAAAAAAAAAAACCTAAAAAAAAAAAAAAGAAAAAAAAAAAAAAAGAAATCATATCTATTCATCTGAAGCTGTTTCAAAAATAGAAATGGAAGGAAAACTTCCAAACTCCTTCTATGAGGCTAGAATTACCTTATCCTAAAACCAAAAATCCCACCAAAAAGGAGAATTACAGACCAATTATTTCTGAAGAACATGGATGCCAAAACACTGAACAAGATCCTAGCCAATATGATCCAACAGTATAATAAAAGGATTATTCATCATGACCAAGTGGGATTTATTCCTGGGCTGCAAAGTTGGTTCAACATCTGCAAGTCAATCAATGTGATACACTACATTAATTAAAGAAAGGACAAGTACCATATGATCCTTTTGATAGATGCAGAAAAAGCATTTGACAAAGTACAACATTTTTTCTTCACTAAAACTCTTTACAGTGTAAGGATACAGGTATATGATGATGTGTGATGAGCATACACCAGTATCATAAAAGCCATTTATGAAAAGTCCACAGTAAACATCATTTCAACGGGGAAAAACTGAGAGCTTCTTCCTTAAGTTCAGGAACAGGAAATTGACGCCCACTCTAACCACTGTTGTTCAACACAGTACTAGAAGTCCTAGCCTCAGCAATCATGCAACAAAAATAAGTAAAATGCATCTGAATTGACAGTCAAATTCTCATTCTTCACAGGTGATATGATACTTTATGTGGAAAACCTGAAAGACTTTGCTCCCAAACTGTTGGAACTCATACAGGAATTCAGTAAAGTGTCAAGATATAAAATCAATGCACAGAAATCAGTTCCATTTCTATACACCAACAGCAAGACAGAAGAAAGAGAAATTAAGGAGTCGATCCCATTTACAATTGCACCCAAAACCATAAGATACCTAGGAATAAACCTAACCAAAGAGCCAAAAGAGCTATACTCAGAAAACTATTCAATGGTCATGAAAGAAATTGAGAATGACACAAAGAAATGGAAAAATGTTCCATGCTCATCAATTGGGAAGAACAAATATTGTTAAAATGTCTACGCCTCCTAGAGCAATTTATATCGTAATGCAATCCCTATCAAAATACCATCAATATTTTTCACAGAGCTGGAACAATAATCCTAAAATTTGTATGGAGCCATAAAAGACCCCAAACAGCCAAAGGGATGTACAATGCAGGAAAGAATATCCAATGTTAAAAAGACAGTCTCTTCAACAAATGGTGTTGGGAAAATGGAAAGCCACACGCAGAAGAATGAAACTGGACCATTTTCTTATACCATACAGAAAAATAGACTCTAAATGAATGAAGGACCTAATTGCAAGACAGGAATCCATCAAAATCCTAGAGGAGAACACAGGCAGAAACCTCTGCGGCCTTGGCTGCAGCAACTTCTTGCTAGACATGTCTCCAAAGGCAAGGGAAACAGAGGCAAAATGAACTTTTGGGATTTCATCAAGATAAAAAGCTTTTGCACAACAAATATAACAGTCAACAAAACCAATCAGAAGATATTTTCAAATAAAGGCTAGTACCCAAAATCTATAAAGAACTTATCAAACTCAACACCCAAAGAAAAAATAACTCAGTCCTAAGAAATGGGCAAAAGACATTAAGACATTTCTGCAAAGACATACAAATGGCCAACTGACACATGAAAAAATGTTCAATATCACTCAGCATTATGGAAATTCATATCAGAACCACAATGAGATACCACCTTACACCAGCTAGAGTGGTGAAAATTAACAAGACAGCAAAAAAACAAATGCTGGAGGTGATGCAGAGAAAGGGGAACCCTCCTACATTGTTGATGCAAGTTGGTGCAGCCACTCTGGAAAACAGTATGTAGGTTTCTCAAGACATTAAAAATAGAAAAATAGAGATACCCTATAGAAAAATAGAGCTACCCTATGACCCAGCAGTTACCCTACTGGGTATTTTCTCCAAAGATACAGATATAGTGATCTGAAGGTGCACCTGCACCCCTATGTTTATAGCAGCAATGGCCACAAAAGGCAAACTGTGTTAAGAACCGAGATGTCCATTACAAATGAATGAATAAAGACATACACACACACAATGGACTACCACTCAGCCATCAGAAAGGATGAAATATCGCCATTTGCAATTACATGGATCGAAGTACACAGTATTTTTTTTTTTAAAGATTTTATTTATTTATTTGACAGAGATCACAAGTAGGCAGAGAAGCAGGCAGAGAGAGATAGGAGGAAGCAGACTCTCTGCTGAGCAGAGAGCCCGATGCGGGGCTCGATCCCAGGACCCTGGGATCATGACCTGAGCCAAAGGCAGAGGCTTT
>NW_019154214.1:290491-382289 GCF_002288905.1 Enhydra lutris kenyoni | reverse complement strand
AGGGCTCGATCCCAGGACCCTGGGATCATGACCTGAGCCAAAGGCAGAGGCTTTAATCCACTGAGCCACCCAGGTGCCCCCGAAGTAGACAGTATTATGCTAAGTGAAATAAGTCAAATCAGAGAAAGACAATGATCAAATGATCTCATATGTGGAACTTAAGAAACAAAACAGGAGCATAGAGGAAGGGAGGGAAAAATAAGATGACAAAAACAGAGAGGGAGACAAATGATAAGACTGTTTAAAAAAATATATTTATTTACTTGTCAGAGAGCAAGCATGAGCAGGGGGAGGGATAAAGGGAGAAGGAAGAGGGAGAAACAAACTCCCACTAAGCAGGGAGCCCAATGCAGGACTTGATCCCAGAAGCCCAGGATCATAAGCTGAGCCAAAGGCAGACACTCAACCTGAGCCACCCAGACAACCCCCATAAAAAACTCTTAACTCTAGGAAACAAACTGAAGGTTGCTGGAGAGGAGGTGGGTGAAAGGATGTGGTAACTGGGTGAAGGGTATTAAGTGACGTAATGAGCAGTGGGTGTTATGTAAGACTGATGAATCACTGAATTCTACCTGTAATACTAATAATACTGTGTATGTTATATAGTTGTATTTAAATAAAAAATTGAAAAGAAATAAGATTACAATATTCAAGATATTATGTCATTATTATAACCACAAATAATTCACCAAAAGAGTAGTGTCCAGAAAAAGATTCACACATGACTATAAATACTAAGGAAATGGAATGATAGAAATAAAAGAGTTTTCAACAACTCATATTGGAACAAGTATATAATTATATGGGAAAAAATCCCAACCTTTATATATGAAAATCAATTTGAAATATTTTATAGAACTAAAGACAAAAAGTAATCTATAAAGCATCTAGAAATAAAAGAGTAACAGGAGAATATTTAACCTGTCTTATGCTGGAAAAGATGACTTAAAGAGAATGCAAAAAACCTTTTCTTAAAATAATCAGACTTCATCACAATGGGAAACTTCTGCACATTAAAAATCATTGTGAATAGGAAAAGGAAATTACATATGGAAGAAAGTATTTGCAGTACATGTGTGGTGATTTCTATTGAGAAGGTATTAAGAAAATCTTACAGTTGAAAGATAAAAAATAAGAAGTTTAATTCTAAAAAAAAAAAAAAAAAATGGGGGCTCCTGGGTGGCTCAGTAGGTTAAGCCTCTGCCTTCGGCTCAGGTCATGATCCCAGGGTCCTGGGATTGAGCCCCGCATCGGGCTCTCTGCTCAGTGGGAAGCCCGCTTCCTCCTCTCTCTCTACATGCCTCTCTGCCTACTTGTAATCTCTGTCAAATAAATAAATAAAATTTTAAAAAATATATATATATAAAATAAAATAAAATAATAAAAAAAAAGAACAAAACCGATAAATTTGAGCCCAAATTTACTCAAGGGAAGCATGAAAAATGAATCTTGGAACACTACACCAAAAACTAATGAGGTACTGTATGGTGACTAACAACATAATTAAAAAAAAATAATTTTTTTTTTAAAAAAGGGAGACATTAACGTCAAGTATGAAAATAAATGGTAATCAGTATCCTTATTCATCAGAGAAATAAAAATTAAAAGTATAATGAGATACCATCCTACACCCTCTAGAATTTTATTTTTTTTATTCTTTTTTTTTTTGGCTCTTCTTTTACCCTCTAGAATTTTAAAGATTAAATATGTAAGACAGTTTTAAAGAATGAAATAATCACATATTGGGAAAGATGTGGGACAAATGAAATGTTCATAAAATTTGGTAAAGAATGTGAATTCATACAAAACTATGGAAAACTCCTTGGAATTTTCTTACAAAGTTAAACACACTTTTTTTTTTTTTTTTAAGATTTTATTTATTTGACAGACAGAGATCACGAGTAGGCAGAGAGGCAGGCAGAGAGAGAGAGGAAGCAGGCTCCCCGCTGAGCAGAGAGCCTGATGTGGGGCTCGATCCCAAGACCCTGGGATCATGACCTGAGCTGAAGGCAGAGGCTTTAACCCACTGAGCCACCCAAGCACCCCGTTAAACATACTCTTAATCCACATCCCAACAACTATACTCCTAGGTATTTACTGAACAGGTATTTTAATTTTAGTCCAAAACATGCTTATGTATATTCATAGCAGCTCTATTAAAACTGCCAAAACCCAGAAATAACTCATTTGTTTCCTGACAAGTGATAAAGAAACTAGTATATTCATACAGTGGAACACTAATTAACAATAAAAAATAAATTCCTGATTCATCATACAGCAAAAGAAATTTTCAAAAAATATTCTCAAAAACATTATGTTAATTGGAGAATCTAACCACAGAATAGTACATGCAGTGTCAGCTCTTTCATATGAACTCACAACAAGCAAAACTAATTTCTGGTGATACAAATTTAGAAAGTGATTAACCATTGTGGGCCAAACACAAGAGAATTCTTTGGAATGAAATGTACTATGTCTTATTTGGAATGTTGATTACTTAGGTGTACACACTAGTCAAAAATAGTTGAACTGTATCTGTACAGTTATCTCTCTTCATAATTTTACATCAAAAAACATCTGTAAAGACAATCACCACCCCTTTTGTTGTAAAGACAACAAAATCCCCAGTTTTATATATGTAAAGTAGTGCTAATTATAGTAATGGATATATGAAAAATATGGTGAACATACAAACCCACTTTATGCCAATATCAAGTTCCTTGTTTAGAGGTTATGCTTTGATTTGACACAATTATGCAACTGTGGGGAAAAAGGGTCAGGGAATTCTCTCTGCCACCTTCCCAACTTCCTGTAAGACTAAACTTATCAAAATTAAAAATGAAAGAAATATAATACAGGAGAACTGTTTAAAAATGTAAGAAGACTGCATGTGCATAGATTTATAATTTTAGATATATACAATCCTTACATTAAAAATTTACTAAGATATAACTTAAGGATTTAGATTTTGATTGTAAATTTTAATGTTAAAATTTATATTAAAAAAGTGTGGGAGATTTTTAATAGTTTTCAGCAGGTAAAACTGTGATCATCTGAAACAAATTAGATTGGTTTGGGAAGAACAACACAACTGTTACAGAATAGGAACTGTCATCCAAAAAAGGAATTTGTTGAAAAATCTCTAGCATCTTGAAAAACCATTTGGGATTGCCAGTCTAATGCAGAAAGGTGAGGGCTTACCTTAAAAACAAAAAATATGCCATGTAAACAAAACTCACCATTTTCAAAAATTATATATGTATATCCTCATGACCTAAATTTTCACTGGGTACCCATATATATCACTTGGTGTATGTCAATATTGTCTTTTGAGGAATCAAGGAATGCAACATTCCTAAAATAGCAGACTATCAAAGGAATCAGAAAGAAATAATTAAGAATGTCTTTGTTCTTCTGGTAGGAAACAGAAACAACAATGTTGAAAACAAAAGTCCAGAAAAAGAAACTACCAAATGTAATGGTTTCATATTTACATGTAATTCTTTACAGAATCTGCACATACATATTACATTTTAAATATCAGCCTTTCAATCTCTTATTATATAATATACATTTTAAAAACTGTTATAAATAATTATTACATATTATAAACTCTTACCTAGAAAACATTCTTCAAAATATCTTACGTATCAAAACAAATTCATATGTATCAAGCTTTACATATGAATTTGTAAAAAAAAAAAAAAAAAAAAAAAAACTTTGGTTTTAATCATTTTTTAATATCTCTATCACATATTTAAATAAGCACAAGACAAACAAGCATGTTTATTACAAAAACAATCACCTGACTAGTTTGAAGTTCCCTTTGGTCCCTGGAATATCCGTAGGAAACTCATCAGGTGTACTACTGCCACAGGATCTATAACATTCTGGCCGAGGACAACTTGTATCATCAAGTTTATAAATCTGAAATTAATGAAAAGGTTGAAATTGCCATCTGCATATTTGACAAGTAACATAAAAATAGTTTCTACTTGCATATCTTATGTACCTTGGCATTAGCATATCCAAGCTTAATTGTAATATTCCTCTCCAGTTCATTTTTGAACCTGACAGTGTGAACTCCAGAAATAGCTTTTACAACTGTAGATTTTCCGTGAGCAACATGACCAATTGTACCTACAAAAAAACAAAAAAATTTAATCTATATGCATCCAATTACACCAAATATTTTAGTGTAGAGAAACCAAATGCATAACTCATTATAAATATGTCAATCTATAATTAATAATGAATTTTTCCTTCCACATACACTTTCTATACAAAACTTTCCTGAAACAAGACCAAAGTTAAGTTTCTAAATACCCAGCTTGTATACAAACACACTCAGTGTGTAATATAAGCTGCAAAGTGTATTGTTGATCCGGAAAAAAAAATAACTCCTTGAAATAAAAATCATTGAAAAATATACAAAGTTTTGTGTACTTAAAAACTTATCAGTATTTGTAGTGAGGTAATTATGCATAAAAATCAGATACAAGGGTGCCTGGGTGGCTCAGTGGGTTAAGCCGCTGCCTTCGGCTCGGGTCATGATCTCAGGGTCCTGGGATCGAGTCCCGCATCCGGCTCTCTGCTCAGCAGGGAGCCTGCTTCCCTCTCTCTCTGCCTGCCTCTCTACTTGTGATCTCTCTCTGTCCAATAAATAAATAAAAATATTTTTAAAAAAAATGAGATACAAAAAGAGAACCCATAAAAATCAGAAAACAGTGTTTGTTTAATTACGGTAATTAAATATACTTTAGAAGTGGTATAATGTGGGATGCCTGGGTGGCTCAGTTGGTTGGATGACTGCCTTCGGCTCAGGTCATGATCCTGGAGTCCCGGGATCGAGTCCCGCATCGGGCTCCCAGCTCCATGGGGAGTCTGCTTCTCTCTCTGACCTTCTCCTCGCTCATGCTCTCTCTCACTGTCTCTCTCTCAAATAAATAAATAAAATCTTAAAAAAAAAAAAAAAAGAAGTGGTATAATGTTTTCCAAGTTCTTCATGACTATGAGTTTTAATAGGTTTTACTATTCGTAGAAACCCTAAAATATCCAAATTTTAGAGTCAACCAAGTAACTTGTATTGTAAATTAGGAAGCTGCCAATTAAGAAAAATATTTACTTAATAATAACATATAAAGACTTTTGAAGACCTGTTTTAACAATAATCTTGTGTTCATTAGCATTTTAGGGCTTCCTTAACCTCTGGTTTATGCACAACCTTATCCGTAGAACATACTGTTTTTTCACAAATCTATGTCTTTTTAAAAAATATATATCCAGTACTTTTTAAAAAAAGATTTTGTTTTATTTATCTGAGACAGAGAGAGGTGAGACCACAGAGGGGGAGGGAGAAGCAGACTCCCCTGAGCAGGGAGCTCCATGGTACTGGGTCCCAGGGCTCTGAGATCATGACCTGAGCTGAATGCAGAGGTTTAACCCACTGGACCACTTAAGCATCCCCATCTATGTCTTTTTGTAACACTTGCTTCTTAAGCCAGACATGAAGAGAATTCATTGTGGGTTTTTGTTTTTTTTTAAGATTTTATTTATTTGACAGAAACAGACAGTGAGAGAGGGAACACAAGCGAGGGAAGTGGTAGAGGAGGATCCTGCTCCCTGCTGAGTGGGGGCTCCATCTCAGGACCCCAGGATCATGACCTGAGCCAAAGGGAGAGGCTTAAGGATTGAGCCATGAAGGTGAGCTGAAGTCACTGTGTTCTGAAGGAACTCCAGCAGGTTTGTTCGTGGCTGAATTTCATTTTGTATATATATGGGAATATATCATTCCGTGTGTGCGTATATATATGAACGTACATATAAATTTACATACAGTATGTAATTTACATATATGAATGTTTATATAGATATATGAATCCTTCTATAATTCAGTTATTTGTACGAGATTAAAAAGCATTATTGGATAATAGCCAAGTCAAGACTTCAAAGTTTAATATTGTATGCAATCAGTTTGCTTACCTATGTTAATTGTGGCTTGTCTGCTGATAACTTCCTGTGAGAGTGGGGTCAATTTGGTAACATCCTGCAATGAAACATGTTATTAAATCTACCCGGTGTAATACAAACCAGGAGTCTGATTTTGGTTTTTATTTGTACAGCTCGCCACCATCAATTCAACTCCCTACTGGCTACAAAACAAAACAAAAACAAAACGAAAGAAAAACAAAACAACAAAAAACAAATACCTTTACTATAAAAGGTGTCTTTATTCCGGAAACAGAATGACCAGGCTAATAAATGCTAAAAGCGTTTGTGCTTAAAAGAAAAATTGCAACCTTCACTCCAGATATAAAAAGCAAAGGCCCCAAATTTTAGCAGTCCTCAGAAACGGTCCCTGCCCAGCCCTTTAAAGGCGCAAACTAATCTGTTTAATATATGCTTTTCTCAGACCTTCAGAGATAAAAATCTTAGAGACATCTGAACTGCACACTTTTGAGCATAATCCTTATGGGTCTTGTATTCCCAACGATCTCAACAGCTCGCTGGTCTCGAAGACAAGGGGGAAGTGCAGACGGAAGCGCAAGCGCGGCGTACTGCGTTCGGCTGCAGCGTTTTCCTCCTAACCCACTGTCCTGACAGTTCAACACTGTCCCGTCTGAATGCTGGGAAGGCGGACTATCCCGACTCCTGAGCTCTCTCCGCATGTCTCAGAACGAAACCTTACCAATGTGGAGAGATCCTGGCGAGAAAGATGCGGCTGCCCCAGAGTTACTCCAGCCTCACCACCCGCCATCGTGCTCTGAGGGGAAGGAAGTCATTCCGACCGTTTTCGAGCCGAACGCAGGTCCCCTTGTGTCGTAGAAGCGGAGACCGGAAGACCCACCAGGGCCCACGCCTGGCATAGAAGGATGGCGGGTGAAGCAAGGGCCTCTCTGTTTGGACTTCTTTCTGCCTACATTTACATAGTATTTGCTGGCATACTTACTATAAAAATAAGAGCAAACTTTGGGAATCTGTCCGTCGCAGAGATGAAGGATATTTGTTCAGGCAACTTCGAAGGCAACCCTACAAAGTCGAACGTTTCTCGTCAGTCCCGCGAGGTGAGTGACGCAATTGGCAGAGCCGCTGGCCATTTCCATATCCTACGGCGGAGTTCTGAACGTAGTACTCTTCTTTGGGATATGATCGTGAACAGTGAAGTTTCTTTCCTAAATCCGTAATTTTATAACATGGGTTCCAGGCCTGCCTTCTTGCATCTGGGTGGTTGGCTGGGAGAGTGCCGTGCAGACTTACTAACGCCCAAAAAACCATTCATACTTTGGCGTGTGGCGGGAGGGCGATGTCTAAAGAGGTTTCAGTGAAGTCCTCAGGGACCCAGGGATGGCAAAACCGAAGTCCTTAGTCTGTTTTCAGATTTCTAGATAAATTTTCATCACCTCCTATCACTGCATTCAGTGTATTTATCTTAAGTATCAGAGAGCCCGAATGTTTGTAAAAAGCAGATTCAAGAAAGTCACTTTTTAAATGATATTTTAAAATATCAATAACTCTATACTTAATTTTTTAAAATTTAGCTCTACTTCATTTATCTGATTTTTAAAACGTGAAAATATTTGGAAAGTAGCTTTCCCTGGGTGGCCAAGTTGTGATTGATGTTTGTATTACAGCATTTTTGCACCCTTCTGACAAAAAAATACATGGAGGAGGCCAAAATTGAATTGAAAAATTGAAAATCTTCTTATGCTCCTTTCACAGAGTTCTCAAGATTATTAGGTGGTCAGTCTTTTTTAAGAATTTAATTGAAAAACTGTGGCAGAACCAAAGTGGGTCCTGGTTCTTGTTGACTTATGGACAGACTACATCAAGTGAACTTGTTAAGAGTCCCCATGCCTCCCTGAATAAGGGTAAGGAGATGCCTTTTATTAGGCCTTTAGAGAAATATTCAGAGTGAATTAATAAAATTGTTCTTGAAAATTGAAAAATATTACTAGAATTTCTGAAAGAAAGTTTTATTTGAGCCCAACTTAGGATGGCTACCCATAAAACTCCATCTGCATAAAGAAGAAAATGTTCTTGAGAAGGAACTTTTTGTGCAGGATTACATATATCTTTTACTTAAAAGTTTTACACAAAGGAAATTCCAGATAGTTTCAGACCTTATCTCAAGTTGGTAGTATATGTATCACTATGACATTAGTCTTAAGGGAACCAGGTTGGTTTCCTTTTTCATATTTTTGTGTTCAGAATGGTCCTTTTTGCTTATTTCCTTTAATGATACAACTGTACAGTGGTGCTCAGATTTTGAGGTTTTGCTGAGCCATTCTAACTTTGGTAAATGTTACAGTATAGCTTCCCTTGCATTCCAGGGTTCATGAGTTAAAGTTTGGAAATTTCCTTTATTTATCATTTACTCCTTTTGATCAATAATATTTTCTCAAAAAGCATTGGTAATCAATTATATGTCCATTGGTGCCAGGGTGATTGGCATGTCTGTCCTGTGTCCATCAAGTCCTTGTTTTATGTATTTTTTTCTCTCTCCATATATATGTATTTTTTTTTTAATTTTACCTAAAGCTTATTGTTGGGGCATCTTACTGGAATGTAAATGGTGGGAAACTTAAAAATGATACATGTTTTCTATTAAATCTAACTGATAAGCAAAAATAGCACATGTGCTTGGTTTAGACTGTATAGTTTTACATTTGATATAACAAAGATAGATAGACAGTACAATTACAGTAACTACAATTTGAAGGAACTAATGTAATGTTGGAATAGACTTTAAAAAATCTTTCATATTCATCTTGATAAAAGGGTAGGAACATTCGTGATTATTCATGAGGAAAAACGAAGCATGAATATTGAGTAAACATATACGGAACATATATTTCATATTTATCTTTGGGTGGAGACTTAACATCAAAATGAGTCTAAATTCAGCCCCTGTCATCAGGAGGTTATCTTATGATAAGGAGAAGGCCATGGATATGCTCTAAGGGCTGCTATTAAGTTGGGTGAAGTCTTGGACTCCTTATCTGTTGTATATAGGTCTTTGCTAATTCATAGCCTAGAACTGCATCCATTGATCTTGCACATCCATTAATCTTGCACCATAGAGAGCTGGTGGGTTTGTTAGTGGGGTCTGAAAAGACATAGTAGCTGATAGGGGAAAATGGTTCTTTGAAAAACGAGCTTAACTTCTGCTAGTTTCTGATGGGATGTGGAGCAAATGGAGCAAACAGTTAAAGAATTCTTGAGATGTTTTTGGAGCAAAAAGGTGTTTTTATTAAAGCACAGGGATAGGACCCATGGGCAGAAAGAGCTGCACTGGGATTATGAGGAGCCACTTTAGTTAGTGGGGAGTTAATAATGATAGTGTAAGTCCCTGAGGAATTTGGAAGCAAGGTTTCTAAGACCTTGAGGGGCTAGCTGCTGTTAAGATAAAGTTATACACTATCGTTTGGTAAAATAGTAAAACATTAGTCATAAGATCTTCAGATGTAGATCAGTGGGTTGTATGTTTGAAGGAAGATCGTTAATGTGTATTGTGGGTAGGGGTTGTAGAGGTAAAGGAAGTTTCTAAAAGGATTGTCTTTTGTTGAGGAAGACTTACAGGATCCTCCATACGTGGCTATTATCAAGCCTTTGCCTCTAGCCAAGCATCAACTTTAAAGTCTTGTGAGCTCCTTGAGGAGGATCGTACTTTCTCTGTATCAAGTATTTGCCAATAGGCTACAGATTGTAGGGAAATTTAATTTAAAAAAATTTTTAAAGATTTTATTTATTTATTTGACATGGAGAGACAGAGAGAGAGAGAAACATCACAATTAGGCAGAGCGGGGTAAGCAGGCTCCCCGCTGAGCAGAGAGCCCGGCAGGCTTCAATCCCAGGACCCTGAGATCATGACCTGAGCCAAAGGCAGAGGCTTAACACACTGAGCCACCCAGGTGCCCTGGAAATTTAATTTTTTCTACATTTCTTTTGCCTTTGTTCTCAACAGTTCCATCCTCATTAACCCTATGTACACAGTTCTGGTTCTCCCCTGAGTTATGATCATCTCTTAATCTTGAACTGGGATGATTGCTACTTTGGCTACTTCCTGTTGAAATGGGGTAAAGTTTTGGAGTTTGACTATTCTCTCTTGACCTCATGTAAGAAGTTGTTCCATATCTTGTGAACCAGGCTTAGTGTAATTTAGTTAAACAGTATTCTCATTTTAGGAGGTGGCCCTGCAGGCAACCTTTCAAAGCTAGGCCTATGTTGTGTAAGCAATCAAGTAATTAATATGTATGGACACAGCAGAAACAACAGAAAAAGCATAAGTTAACGGTTGGGCCAAGTTATAAACCCATTGTCTGAATCCCGAGTGCTGGCAGTGAGATTTCTAGATGTCAAGCTCCAAGCATCCTCAGATGGAGTGGGAGAAGGCAGCAGCAATCTGATGGGTTTTTCTGGTTTGTAGTTCAGATTTCTCTGGTAATCCCTTTAAGTGGCCCATAGAGCTAGAGCATGAAGGTTCTTTACTTATGAGCTGTTGTGGCAATTTCTCTGAAGTTTACCTCGTGTTGTCCAGCTTCATTCTACAGGGTTTCTGGAAAAAGGGCACTTTTAGTCCTTGATGATCCCATGTCAAGAAAATGGGAGCCAGATTGGAGCCTTAGTTTGGAGAGTGTCAGTCATATACTTGAGGAAACCAGGATAATTCAGGATCCAGACCAATTTTACAGGCAAACAAGAAGCAAAGTTAATTCATCAGAATTAGAATCTAACGTCCAGAAAGGTGTGTTATTGAAACTTTTATTTTAAAGACATTAACTTTATTCTCTCTTCAAAAATCTGGGGGTATTCCAGGCAGTCCTTACCCCTAAGATTTAGGCCTTTGGGGCTAGGGTTGAATGCAGCAGCTTGTGTGTTCATGCCCTGGTGTTTGTGGATATATGTGTGTGGCCAACACAGAGCCAACGATCTTAGGTGCCTGGTCTTATCATAGCAACGTGGCCATTCTAGCAATGTACTGGACAGCTGACGTTTTCCTGGGGAAGGATGGTAAGAGTAGTTGTAGGGTCCCCAGTGCAAGTACCCTTGCACTGGTTCCTATTGAGCATGAGATTGCTGGCATTGGGAGTTTCAAGAGAGCTTTCTTCTGCCTTTGAAGAGCACCAGGGCTCTACCCAGGCATGTTAAGCATTGGAGCCTGGCTCCTGAGCCCTGTTGGGGTCTCTAGGCCTCAGGCCCTGGGGAGAGGGCTGGATAATTGTAGTTAGGGTGCCTGTTTTCTTTGAATTTGGTCATCTTGATAGCCTCTTCATTGGGGGGGTAACACTTTGGGATATACAGACTGTAGGCAGGAGAGGTGATGGAATTATGGTCCAAATACCTAATGGGTAGTGGCAATGCATGTCCAGTAGGTACTGCATGGAACTATAGGAGGTCACAGTGCTGTGAATGATGGTATCGTTGTCCGTATAGGTGTCATGTAGCAAGGTTGAGATGCTGGTGACAAGTGTGGCTGGGTGTGTGCCCACTTCTAGAGATACAGAATTAGGCGTACATGGCTGTAATCCTCACAGCAGCAGGAAAACAGCAAGTGAGATAAGTCCCTTGTGCAACAGGATGTTCCAGCAGTCCTGGAATCCAACTGCACCAAATATGGCAGTGGCAGGAGTGGTGATAGTAGTACAAAACTGGTTTGTGGGTACCCCCATGCTCTGTGTGTATTAGGGAGAGTGAAGATGGATTTCTTTCTGAAATTATCTCATTTCTGGTATATGTGGTTAGTTCATTAGCCTGAGCATCTGACTCTTGATTTTGGACTCAGGTTGTAATTGCACGGTATGAGTTTCAGCACCTGTGTCAGGGTCTGTGCTCAGTGGAGAGTATGTTTACGCCTTCTCCCTCTGCTTCTGCCCCTCCCCTGGTAAGTGCTGTCACTCTCCCTCAAATGAATGAATGAATGATTGAATAAATCTTTTAAAAATAAAATCATCCTCATTTCTGTCAAAGACACCCAAGTTAACACTAATTTGTAAAACAACCCAAGTTTTAACAAAGTTGGCCTAATTATTTATATACATGCAACAAGAATAGTGATTGATCATACAAGCTTTCTAAAACATGCTTTGCTGGAACTTTTAACAAGTAATCTTAGATTGCATTTTTAGATTTTATTTATTTATTTGTTTGTCTGAGAGGGAGTGTGCACAAGCAGGCAGAGTGGCAGGCAGAAGCAGAGAGAGAAGCAGGATGAGGGACTGGATCCCAGGATCCTGGGATCATGGCCATAAGACGAAGGCAGCGGCCTAACCGACTGAGCCACCCAGGCATCCCTTTGATTGCACTTTTAATAGACTTTCAGAAGGCCAGAAGCCAAGCTACATACTTGTCATCAGTGTTGCCAGCAATACCTGTAAATTTGGGTGAATTCCTTTCCTTGCAAGGTCCCCAATATATCCTGATGTTCCTGCATCTGCCAGGAAGTAACATTCTTTACTCTTTACTGGTAAGGCTGCTGGGAACTTTCTAAGGAAGGTATCAGACCAACAGTTCCAAGGGGCTTTATGGCTCCAGGTTTCATAAAGTCAACTGTAGTCCCTCGAAGCTGTCTGTTCATATCTGAGTCTATGCATGTCTTTCTCAAAGATGGCATCCAGGCAAAGTCTTGTTAAGATAACCAGTGTTTCCAGTGGTGTCCTGTTATAAGGAGAACAGATTCTTATTGAACTCATGCAAATGACTGTGATTGCCTTGAAAGAGTACTCATTGAGAGTTTCTGAATTCTGAGAATCCAAATAAAGAGAAAACAGAAATATTTCCAATTGTTTACAGAGGAATATTTTATCAAATTTCTGCAAGTGTTAACATCTTAAGAGAAAATATTTCTTTAATCTGAAGAGCAGGGCCACCTGGGTGGTTCAGTTGGCCTACTCTTGATTTCTGCTCAAGTCATGATCCCAGGATCTTAAGTTCTGGACCTGAATTCAGCAGAGATTCTGTTTCTCTCCCTTTTCTTTCTCTCTGTCCCTCATTTCATTCCCCCTCTCTGTCTCTCTCAAATAAATAAATAAGCCTTTTAAAAAATACTTTATGGGGAGAGGGAGAGTCCCTACTGACCTGGTAGCCTGACACGGGACTCAATCCCAGGATCCTGATATGACCTGAATTGAAGGCAGACTCAACCCACTGAGCCACCCAGGCAGCCCAATAAATGAATAAATTTATTTTTCATAATGAAAATGAAATTTTTCAAAATGAAAAAAAAAAAATCTGAAAGAGCAAACAGAATCACCCATGTTCCAAACAAGAGTCATAAAAGGTATAATCATTGTTTAGTCCATGTAATTAATTCTTGCTCTGTTTGAGTACAATTTTTCCAGTAGTTCCAGAAATTCTTACCCAATTTAGTTTTATTATCTTTTAATTATCTTTAACACCTTAAAGATAATTGAAAATCTGTTGTGTATACAAAATGAACAAATCTTTTAAAATCTCTAAAGGTGGGGCTCCTGGGTGGCTTAGTGGGTTAAGGCCTCTGCCTTCGGCTCGGGTCATGATCCCAGGGTCCTGGGATCGAGCCCCACATCGGGCTCTCTGCTCCGCGGGGAGTCTGCTTCCTCCTCTCTCTCTGCCTTCTTGTGATTTCTGTCTGTCAAATAAATAAATAAAATCTTTTAAAAAAATAAAATCTCTAAACGTAAGAATGAGAATTTTATTCAAGCCCCAGTTAGGTAAGCTGGCCAGGAAATAATGCACTTCAGAGGGAACAAAGCTCCAGAGAGTGAACAGGTTTTAGAGGATTATATACTTTTACATTTTGTGAAAGCACAAAAAAAAAAAAAAAAAAATACATTAGGGTATAGGCAGGGATCATCAGTTTTGTTATAAAGGAACGCAGGCAGTAGGAGTACTAACAGATACAATGAAAAGATGTTTTTTCTTTAAGCTACTCATTCACAAAGCAGGTGTACAAATGGATATGACAAGAGTCATAAATCAGGCTTTTGGTTTGAATAAAGTTTATGTATAGTCATGTTAACTTAGAAAGAAAAAATGTTTCCCCTTATTTATCAGAACTATAGAGAGGTGTTTTTTTTGTTTGTTTGTTTTCCCCCCTCAGGAGTAACCTATTGTGAGCTGTCTGTTATATCAGAATTCTTAGGATTGTCAAATATATGACTATATTTAATAATTTTTAGAAACATGTCTTTTTGTAGTACAAATTTCAGTAAGACATAAGACACATTTGCTAGCACACTCAAATTTATCTTTAGTTTCTCTGTAATGAGATAGACAGACAAACCTATGTTTAGTAGTTAATTAAATATTTCACTATTTTATCTTGGAAAAGATTTAGATGTCCAATGAACTTAACCCAATGGAGATCTTCACTTAATAAAACTTCAGGGTTTTAGGTTACCAAAGATTTTGGAAGATATTTAAAAGTAATTTTTCATTTCTCTTTGCTCTTAACAATTACTCATCAAATGACACAGACAAAATCAATCGCTATTTTTTTTAATGATTTTATTTATCTGACAGAGAGAGAGAAATCACAAGTAAGCAGAGAGGCAGGCGGGGGAGGTGGGGGAGGCAAGTGGGTGAGCAGGCTCCCTGCTGAGCAGAGAGCCCGGTATGGGGCTTGATCCCAGGGCCCTGACACCATGACCTGAGCCAAAGGCAGAGGCTTAACCCATTGAACCACCCAGGCGCCCCAATCACTATTTTAAAGTGATCTATTTTCACAAATTGCAACAGAGGTAGAACTTATTTGATCTATGCTAAACCTTGGTAGAATGCTTTTTTAAAAAAATTTTTATTGTTATGTAGTCACCATGCAATACATCATTAATTTTTTTTTAGATTTTATTTATTTATTTGACAGAGCGAGATCACAAGTAGGCAGAGAGGCAGGCAGAGAGAGAGAGGAGGAAGCAGGCTCCCTGCCAAGCAGAGAGCCCTATGCAGGACTCGATCCCAGGACTCTGAGATCATGACCTGAGCCAAAGGCAGAGGCTTAACCCACTGAGCCACCCAGGCGCCCCACATCATTAATTTTTGATGTAGTGTTCCAAGATTCATTGTTTGTGTATAGCACCCAGTGCTCCATGCAATCTGTGCCCTCCTTAGTACCCATCAGTAGGCTCACCCTACCCCAACCCCTCCCATCTGAAACCTTCAGTTTGTTTCTCAGAGTCCACAGTCTCTGGTGGTTCATCTGTCATTCCCAATTTCCCCCAGTTCACTTTTTCTTCCCTTTTCTTGCTGTCCTCCATGTTATTCCTTATGTCCACAAGTAAGTGAAACCATATGATAATTGACTTTCTCTGCTTGACTTATTTTACTCAACATAATCTCCGCCAGTTCCATCAATGTTGATACAAAAGCTGGGTATTCATCCTTTCTGATGACTAAATAATATTCCTTTGTATATCCACTTTATCAGTTCGTCTGTTGAAGGGCGTCTTGGCTCTTTCCACAGTTTTAGGATTACTTTTATATTTAGTACTGGTAACACTAAAGACAAGTCTAAGTAAACCAAAAACCTTGACTTTTAATTTATCAAAGATCATCTCAGTTCACATGAACATGAAAAACATTTGGGTTAGTTCTTATCTTTCTGAGTTTTAGAATGCCCACTTTTTATAAGTGCTTGCCTTTAAACCAAATAAATAGAGCTCCTTTACAAATTAATTTTAGCAATCTCATCCAGAGGATGCAAACAAAATCTACCTTTCCTTTTACTAATATTTGTAAGTGGACATTAAAGACCTACTTTCCAAATATCTCCCTTTTATTGAAACAAATCTGATCACAAGATAGCATTATAATTTATGGATCCATTAGTTAGTTATTTTCCATTTTAAACTAGAATACGTTCGGTTTTACCCAAAGATACCAAAAGTTGCAGAGTATCTCTTTGGGCATTGATTCCTCCTCAAAAATTGGTGTCATTGACTGAACCAAATGGCTTCCTGGTTTCTGGTTGGTTAGTCTTATCGCACACTCTCTATAATTGTGCCTGGAAGGAACTAATTCATGTGTTTCCAAAAAAGGCCATTTGGGCTACCTGAGATTCAGCTTATCCTTAGTTAAATTTTCCATTTAAGTAAGTTCTTACAAGTTGAGGCTCATATGTGTTGTGCACAGAGCCTGCCAGAGTCCCTGAGGGAGGTGGTTAGTTTTCCATGAGTTGTCTGTATTTTAAAGCACAATTCTCCATTCCTTTAGTTTCATTTTGGGAATAAGCTTTGAGCAAAATCTAAGGGTGTAATGAATTTAGAAGGTGCTGTTTCTGTTATTTCCAAGTGGTTGTGCTGTATTCCCTTAATGTGTCTCAGTTTCTCCCAATAAGGTCTGAGACCATCAAGGGGGTTCAGAGCACCGACTGTCAATCCTTATGTGAGTGTGTCCCTGTATAAGCCTGTTTTTAACTACCTTGAAAGATGGGGAAGTCTGTGGAACCACTGTCTGTTTGGAAGAGTATCCTCAGACACTTTTGTAGGCTTTTAGTTACCTACAATTACTGATTGACTTATCTCCGTAACATAAATCAGTATAATGCAAATTGAAACAGCCAACCCATCCACTCCAATCCCTCTTAGGTTCTTCCCACCTAGAGAACATTACTAGTAACATCACACCTTTAATAAAAGTAGGACCTCCAAGACAAACTGAAGAGATCCAGATATAAGGAGAACTCATACACCTGTAAGGTGCTGAGAACTTGTGGAGTCACAAAAGGCCCATGCTGGCACTGAGCACTGAGTTCCAGATGACCCACAGATGATTTCAGGTGAGTTGCTCTGATACCCTGATGACTATGCCAAGAAATGTCAACACAAAATAAACAAGTATTTTAGAATTTCTAAAGGAAATAAAGTTTTATTTGGACTCAAGTTTAAGATGGCTGCCTAAGATACACAATATTCAAAAAGAGGAAAGTGCCCTTGCAAAGGAACATTTTGTATAGGGTTATATACATTTTTTACATAAAAACTTAAAAGATTTTAGACAAAGGACACTCCAGCTTACCTTGTTTAGACAAAGGACATTTCAACTTATCAAGTTTCTAGTATATGCAGGGCTGTATGACTTTAATCTTTCGGGAATAAGGAAGGTGTTTTCCTTTTTGTTTTTTTATGTTTGGAAGGCTTTTTGTTATTTTTTTTTTTTTTGAAGGTTTTATTTATTTGACAGAAGACAGTGCGAGAGGGAGCACAAGCAGAGGGAGTGAGAGATGAAGAAGTAGGGTTCCCACGGAGGAGGGAGCTTGATGTGGGGCTTGATCCCAGGACCCCAGGATCATGACCTGAGCCAAAGGCAAATGCTTAACAACTGAGCCACTTAGATGTCCCCTTTCTGTTATTTTTTTTTAAACAAAGGAGATATACAATGTGTGCTCAGGGCAGAAATAGAGCCCATGCTTTGAAGTTTTGCCAAGTCATTTTGACCTTGGGAGACAAAGTGTAGTTTCCTTCCCTGGGAGCCAGCAGTAGGGCCAATAGATATTAATAGTTGAAAATTTCCTTTATCTTGTAGTACTGAAGTGGAATTAATTGTTGGGGCACATTCTAGTACATCTGCACAGGCTCAGGAATTCATTGGTTTCTAAAAGATGAAATTGAGAGGTAGAAGCTTGTAGTGGTTTCTTGAGTTCAGGATGTCATCCTTAAGTTTAGGAGGTGTTGTTCAGGGGGTCAATTCTGAGTTTAGGGGGCCTATTCTGAGTTTAGGGGGCCTAGGAGTCTCCAGGATGACAGAACTCTAAATAACCACAGAGTCTAAATTCAGTACAATTCTCTGTTGTTAATTAGAATCCCAACACTAAAGTCATACTTGAGATAACAGTTACTAAAGGCTCTTCTCCATTTCTTTCTTTTTATTTTTTCTTTTTATTTTTTATTAACATATAATGGGTTATTAGCCCCAAGGGTACAGGTCTGTGAATCACCAGGTTTACACACTTCACAGCACTCACCATAGCACATACCCTGCCCAATGTCCATAACCCAACCACCCTCTCCCTTCCCTCCTCCCCCCGGCCACCCTCAGTTTGTTTTGTGACATTAAGAGTCTCTTACGGTTTGTTTCCCTCCCGATCCCATCTTGTTTCATTTTCCATTTCTTTCTTATAAGTAATATATAACAGTGTTTCAGTGCCACATTTCCTTTCAGCTCTAAGGCATTCACACTTAGGATGTGTGTGTGCATGCGTGGATATGTATGTACACATGTTCTTAGTTTGTCACTTAAGTTTTCCTAAGTATAATACTACGTCTGATTGTCTATAGAGAATACAAATTCATTTCATTTGAATTTGTTGTTTTTATTTTATTATTTAATTGTCCACATTGTTTCAAAATAAATCTTAGTTAAAATGGTGACATTCTTTTTTTTTTTTAAAGTAATAGTTGATGTTAGGTAATTTACAGTATCTTTCTAGCTCTTGATATATCACATTCATTGATCTTGTCTGTCCCTAGTTTCCAGGATTGTTCCCTAAATTTGAGGTAAGCCAAGGCTCATTCCTTGTACTTTTTTCTTTTATTTATGTCTATCTAGCCTTTGGCAGTCTCTTCTGTATCCCAGTAAATCCCAAAGGTTTATATATCTAGCCTTGATATTTTGACTGATTTATCCAAGTACCTCCTAGACAGCTCCACTTAGGTATTTAATACATGTCACTATCTTGACTTAACCCAAACAGAGTGCCTGATTTCCCCTGCCTCCTCAGTTCTTTTCCTCTTGCAGTCTTCTTCATCTCAGGAAATGACAACTCCATCCTTCCGGTTGGTCAGTCAGAAATTTTGCTCTCATCCTTGAGTTCTTCCTTCCCTTCTACTTTCATCTGAGAAATCCTGATGGCTCTATCTTTAGAATACTAATGAAGTCAAACCACTTCTCACTTTCTCCACTGTAGTCACTATTGTTTCATCTTGATTGTTGCCATAGCATCTTTATGCTCTTCTTGCTTCCATCTTTGTCTAAGTTCCATTATTAAGGAATTAGTGGCATCAGTTTCTTTGTGACTATTGGTCAGAGATATTAGTTCCTTATAATGTGGTTGACATTAAATTCTTTTGTGAGGTTTGTTTACGAACTAATTTCTTAATGATTAAGCTTTGTAGTATTTTGTGCATTTAGAATTTAAAAGATTTTGTTATGCATGATATCAAATGTACCATTGTCTGAGTGGTAATGTCTTTTCAGATCAAGAGCTCCCATTAACAACAACAAAGTTGTTTATATTCAACACATAACAGCAGTTGTCTTCCCAAAGAGAGATTGAGAAAGCAAACAAGAAGTTATAAATGATAGTCTTTGTATCCTTCTGATCCTTTGTATCAGAAAGGACATCCCATCACTATTACTGCATTGTATTTGTAACTAGATGGTCACAACCCCACTATACTCAGAGGAAGGAAATGATTAAAGGATTTAAATATCATAAAGTAGGGACCATTGGGGTCTATTTATAGGCTACTTATTTAGAGGGAAGCACTGTAAAAACTGTCCTTATAAACACTGCATCTAAAGCCCTATAGTAAGAGACTTAACATGGGTTCTAGCAGTGTGAGACTGCATTGTTGGGACAACTCAGGACCTTTTTAAGTTCATATCTAGAAAGTTCAAGGCTCTCAATAGGATTTAGCATTTATTCTAGCCAGTATCTGAGAATAGATCCCTGACTTTTTCTTAGGGGATTCACTGAGAAAGAGGTTATGTACAATTTTGAATTTGTCCCTTTGGTTTTTAAAAAATGTTTAAATTTTATTATATATTTTTTTGGTGTGTATCTGACATAAAATATTATGTTAGTTTCGGTGTACAGTAATGATTTGAAAAATCTGTACCTAGGCTGTGCTCACAAGGTTAGCCACCATCTGTCACCATACAACACTTTTACAACAACATCAACTGTATTACCTGTGGTGTACCTTTTGTTCCTATAATTTATTGATTCCATAACTGGAAGAATTTCAGGACTTGTTTTCCTTCAGTGCCTGGGTTCTTGGTCACGACACTTTGAGGAAGAAAGACGTAGACCTGAAAAAGAGTGCTAGGCAGCAGGCAAAGTTTATTGAGTAAGAGCACAAAGATCCCCGAGAGGGAGGGAATCTGAGAGGGTTGCCATAGAAGTTTCTAAGTCTTGGGGTCTTAAAATGATTGCTGATGGACTATTTTAACGTTATTAATCCTCCATGCAACCTGTCATCCAATCAGGTTTTTGACCATGAGTTCTTCTACCTATCAGGTAGCTGTTTACATGGAAAAGAGTGGAGAGCTCCTTCCACACTTAAAAAACATTCTTTTAAGAGTGGTTTCCTCGGGACGCCTGGGTGGCTCAGTTGGTTAAGCAGCTGCCTTCTGCTCGGGTCATGATCTCAGGGTCCTGGGATCGAGTGCCACATTGGGCTCCTTACTCGGCAGGGAGCCTGCTTCTCCCTCTGCCTCTGTCTGACACTCTGCCTGTGCTCCCACGTGCTCTCTATCAAATAAATAAAATCTAAAAATAAAATGTTAAAAAAAAAAAAAAGTGGTTTCATCTTAGGGCGGGGACCTTGTCTCTACCTGCCCTTCTTCAGAGTATCCTTCATCAGAAGCCCATGGTTCCTACTTCCCTGTTTGTCCAACCCCCATCATCCATTCTGGTAACCATCAGTTCTCTGTGTATATTGGTGTGATTTTGCTTTTTGTTTGTTTAATCACATACCATAGGATTTCATTTATATGTGGAATCTAAAAAACAAATGTCCCTTTGCAATGTACTTGAATCTCCAACCCAGAAGTATCTTTCACAAGAAAGTGATGCCATTGAAATGTAATCAGGAATAAGATCTCTTTCTCCCATATAGGGAGGGTAGAATCCCAATTTTTATAATTACCAGCTACTATACAACATGATCTTTTTTTAAATGATTTTATTTATTTATTTGACAGAGACAAATACCGAGAGAGGGAACACAAGCAGGGCGTGTGGGAGAGGGAGAAGCAGGCTTCCCACTGAGCAGGGAGCCCGCTGTAGCACTCAGTTCCATGACCCTGGGATCATGACCTGAGCCAAAGGCAGACGGTTAATGACTGAACCATGCAGGCATACCTGCACAACATGATCTTAACCACATTTACAATGACCAACCCTTTGTAATTTTTTACTTTCCTTAGTCTGGCTTAGTTTGTTTGCAGTTGTTTCCCTCCCCAGTCTGTCATTTTGCATTTAATATGTGCAGTCATGTCTGCACAAATCAAAATGGAGATCAGCTCTTTCTCCTGTCAGTGCTTACTGAATAAAATCATTTTTCTCAGCTTTAACATCCACATTTGTCCTTGATAGAAGTATTGATAAGTACTTGGAATAAATAAGTAGATTATAATAGATTACAAATTAACAATTTATATAATTAAATTCTAATATGAATAAACAAGTTACAGAAGAATAATATATTAATCAGTATAATTCATACAATGAGAGCCAACAAACAAATGTGAGAGGACTACCACATTCTGTACTCAAGTGGTCTTGATCTTTTCCTCTTCCTCTTGTCTCCTCTGCAGTCCTATCCTACATTCTGCTGTCTCCCCTACTACAAGAATGCACTTGTCAAGCTATTCCCCTTTCTCAGTCTTTTTCCTCTGGCTTCCATTTGTACTCAATTTACAGATCATCACCTGAAAGCAGCGGTCTTCATACTTCAAAGGCTGAGTTAAGCCCCCTTCTTTGAACTTGTCCTAATGCCTCCCAAGTACTCTAAGCCTAGTACAATAAGTGGGGGACAATACATCTAAAGATGAATATTTCTGAATCCCCTGCAGGTAGGACAGGTGGTTATTCTAACAACTGCCAGCAGATATTTGTTTGTTGGACTACGAGGGTAAATAAGAAACTTAGTTTGTGATCAGCTTTCTAGGGAGATTCACTCTGTATCTTTGATCAAATAGCTATCTCAATTACCAATTTATTTCCCTTAGAGTAATTCCATTCATTGGTTACCTAATACTATTGGAAATACTTTAGATAGACTGTTTTTAGACAAATAGCTATCTTGTGAAATGTAGTCTTTGCCTTCCCCCCCATCTCTCTTTTTTTTACACAAATATTTACGTTTCTTATGTGTGTTCTTAAGATCTCTAGTATGATAATCTCTGCTTTTGGAGTACCTGTTTATATTAAATTGTTGATAAAGGTAAATTAAGATCTGCCATTATGTCTCATTTCTTCATTTCCTTGTTCTTTTTTATTTACTTAAGTCACCTCAAAACTATTATTGAGAGAATATTCTGAATTTTTCATTTTATTTATTGATATCCTCAACTCAAAAATACCTCCTTGTTTTTGTTTGTTTAATCACATACCATAGGATTTCATTTATATGTGGAATCCAAAAAACAAATGTCCTTTGCAATGTACTTGAATCTCCAACCCAGGAGTATCTTTCACAAGAAAGTGATGCCATTAAAATGTAATCAGGAATAAGATCTCTGAGTGAGTGTACAACTTTTTTTTTTTTAAGATTTTATTTATTTATTTGACAGAGATTACAAGTAGGCAAGAGAGGCAGGCAGGGAGAGAGAGGAGGAAGCAGGCTCTCCACGGAGCAGAGAGCCCGCTGTGGGGCTTGATCCCAGGACCCTGGGATCATGACCTGAGCCGAAAGCAGAGGCTTTAACCCCCTGAGCCACCCAGGCGCCCCGAGTGTACAACTTTTTAAAAAATATTTATTTATTTAGAAAGATTTTACTTATTTATTTATTTGACAGAGAAAGAGAGAGACCCAGTGAGAGAGGAAACACAAGCAGTGGGAGGGGGAGAAGAGAGAAGCAGAAGCAGGCTTACCACTGAGCAGGGAGCTTGATGCAGGGCTCTATCCTACGACACTGGGATTATGACCTGAGCTGAAGGCAGATGCTTAACGACTGGGCCACCCAGGTCCCCCAAGTGTACAACTTCTGTCTTTGTTCATATTCTTTATTTGGTGAGTAATTGCTCGTATTCCTTAAATCTTCAACTTGATCTCCTTTACTTCTTTGAACATATTTGTAAAAGCTGCTTTTAAGCTTTTGTCTACTAACTTATCGTCTGGATCCTCAAGGACATACTCCAGGGTAAACCATGGGCTTATCATTAAAAAACCTTGGGCACCTGGGTGGCTCAGTGGGTTAAAGCCTCTGCCTTTGGCTCTGGTCATGATCTCAGGGTCCTGGGATCGAGTCCCGCATCGGGCTCTCTGCTCAGAGAGGAGCCTGCTTCCCCCTCTCTCCCTGCCTGCCCCTCTGCCTACTTGTGATCTCTGTCAAATAAATAATTAAAATCTTAAAAAAAAAACTAAAACAAAACCAAAAAGCGTCAATAAATGAAAGGGATGTAAAAAATATTATTTCTTTTTATTTATTTATTTTAAAGATTTTATTTGAGAGCGAGTGAGAGAGAAAGGAAGCAGTAAGGGGGAGAGGGAAAAACAGACTCCCTGCTGGGCCTCTGGGACCATGATCTGAGCAGAAAGCAGACGCTCAACCAGCTGAGCCATGCTGGTTTCCTAATTTTTTAAATGAATAATAGAAGGGGGACGCCTGGGTGGCTCAGTTGGTTAAGCAGCTGCCTTCGGCTCAGGTCATGATCCCAGTGTCCTGGGATCGAGTCCCACATCGGGCTCCTTGCTTGGCAGGGAGCCTGCTTCTCCCTCTGCCTCTACCTGCCACTCTGCCTGTGCTCGCTCTTGCTTCTCTCTCTATGTCAAATAAATAAATAAAATATAAAAAAAAAAAGAATAATAGAAGGAACTTTGGAAAACCACAAACATTTGGAAACAATACCTTTCTAAATAATCTATGAGTAACAACAACAACAACAAACCACATGAGGAAATTAGAAATTGTTTTGAATGGAATGAAAATGAAAATGTGTCAGGGGTGCCAGGGTGGCTCAGTTGGTTAAGCTTCCTCCTCTTGCTTTCAGCTCAGGTCTTGATCTCAGGGTCCTAGGATCGAGTTCCCATTGGGCTCCCTGTTCAATGTGGAGTTGGCTTCAGATTCTCCCTCTCCCTCTACCCTTCCTCCTGCTTGCACATGTGTGCACACTCTTTTTTTTCTTTTTTCATGTCTTTATAAAATAAATTTTTTAAAAGTCAGAATTTTTTATTTATAGAGTACAGCTGGACTTCTCATCTCTGTGACTTATTTATTTTATAATTGGAAGTTTGTTCTTAATCACCTTCACTTACTTTGCCCATCCCCCCCAACCTATTCCCTCTGGCAACCATCAGTTCTCTGTATGTCTATTTTTTTTTTTTTTTTACTTCACATGTAGATGAAAATATAGAGTACGTGTGTTTTTCTATCCAGTGGTTTGCCTTTGGGCTCGTACTTCAAGTAGTACCTAAGTCTCCAGTCTCCAGCCTCCTAGCCTATACCATCTGACTTGAACTTAGCAAGCCACCACAACTTCATGAACCCAATTCTTAAATCTCTCTAAATATACATATGTGTAAAATGTATGTGTACTACATATTTTTTTAAAACCACAGAGACTTCCAACTAGTTTCCTTCCTAAAATACATGAGAAGATCTCATCAAAACATAGGCAAACCAAACCTAGAAACATATAAAAAGGACTGTATATCAAAAGGAAGTGTGTGTGCTATATGGTAGAAATTCAAGTTTGGTCAAACTTATGAAAATCAATGTAACACACAAAGTTAATAGAATAAATGAAAGACCCATACAAGTTCATCTGTATGTACATGTACATTAAAAAAAAAAGCCTTTGGGACGCCTGGGTGGCTCAGTTGGTTGGACGACTGCCTTCGGCTCGGGTCGTGATCCTGGAGTCCCGGGATCGAGTCCCGCATCGGGCTCCCAGCTCCATGGGGAGTCTGCTTCTCTCTCTGACCTTCTTCTCGCTCATGCTCTCTCTCAAATAAATAAATAAAATCTTAAAAAAAAAAAAAAAAAGCCTTTAGCAAAATCCAACAGCTTACATGGTAA
This sequence comes from Enhydra lutris kenyoni, assembly GCF_002288905.1. NCBI lineage: Eukaryota > Metazoa > Chordata > Mammalia > Carnivora > Mustelidae > Enhydra > Enhydra lutris. Next base: position 357,347 of record NW_019154214.1, on the reverse strand, counting down.
AATACTCAAACTGGGAATAAAGGGGGAGTTCCTCAACCTGATAAAAGGAATTAATGGAAATGGCACACCTACTCCATAGTTAATAATAAAAGTTCTTTCTCCCAAGATCATGAGACAAGAGAATGATGCCCATTTTCATCACTGTTCTTTAACATGCTAGAAGTTGGGGCACCTGGGTGGCTCCGTGGGTTAAGCCGCTGCCTTCAGCTCAGGTCATGATCTCAGGGTCCTGGGATCGAGCCCCGCATCGGGCTCTCTGCTCAGCAGGGAGCCTGCTTCCTCCTCTCTCTCTGCCTGCTTCTCTGCCTGCTTGTGATCTCTCTCTGTCAAATAAATAAATAAAATCTTGAAAAAAAAAATAACATGCTAGAAGTTCTAGCAAGGGTAATTGTGGCAGAAAAAGAATAAAAGGCATTGAGATTAGGGGGAAAGAGGTTAAAAAATCATTGCTCTTTTTTTTCAGATTTTATTTTGCAGAGAGAACATAGCAGGGGAGCAGCAGGCAGAGGGAGAAGAACCAAACTCCCCAAGGAGCAGGAAGCCTGATGTGGGACTCCAGCCAAGTACCCTGAAATCATGACCTGAGCCGAAGTCAAATGCTTAACCAATTAAGCCACCCACAATTCCCTAAAAAACCATCTTGATTTATGAATTATCTGACCTTTTATGTTGAAAGCCATAAGCACTTCACATGCAGAAAACTGAGCTAATATATGAACTAATAAAAAATGACTTTAGCAAGGTTACAAAAGGTACAAATATCTTTTGTATTGGTATGCACTAGCAATAAATCTGAAAATCACATTAAAAATTTTATTTTTTATTTATAACAGCATCAAAAAATAAAATTGTTGGAAAAAAATTCAAAGTTATTGAAGACTTGGACTCCAAAAACTATAAAACACTGAAAGAAATTTATAATGATCCAAATATGCAGAGAAAAGGGAACCCTCACACTGTTGGTGGGAATGCAAACTGGTATGGCCATTCTGGAAAACTATGGATTTCTTCAAGACATTAAAAATAGAACTACCCTGTGAGCCAGCAATTGCACTACTAGGTATTTACCCAAAGGATATAAAAATACTGATTTGAAGGGATACATGGACTGTGATGTTTATAACAGCATTATCAAAAACAGCCAGACTTTGGGAACAGCCAAGATGTCCAACAGCTGATGAATGGATAAAGGAGATGTGGTGTATGTGTATACATATTCTATATATCTAATATTAGCCATAAAAAATGAAATGTTGCCATTTATAATGATGTCGATGGAGCTAGAGTATGTTATACTCAGCAAAATAAGTATCAGAGAAAGACAAATACTGTATGAACTGACCTACATGGAATTTAAGGAACAGAGCAAATGGACATAGGGAGAAAAGAAAAAAATAGGTAAACCAAGAAACAGAGTCCTAATTCTAGAGAACACACTGATGGTCATCACAAGGGAGGTGGTGGGGGGATTAGTTAAACACATCATGGGCATTAAGAAGGCACTTGTGATGAGTTCTAGGTGTTACATGGAAGTGTTGAGATCACTTAATCCTATAACTGAAACCAATAATGCATTGGTTTGTACTAGTATGTTAAGTAGCTAGAATTTAAGTAAAAATTGGAAAAAGTAAAATGATCCAAATAAATGGAAATGTATCCTGTGTCCATAGGTTGAAAGATAAAATATTTATCAAATACTCCCCAAAGGGATCTACTGATTTGGTGCAATCGTATGAGAATGCCAGCTAGCTTTTTGAGAAAATTGCCAAGTTGATTTAAAAATTCATGTGTAGGGACACCTGGGGGGCTCAGTCAGTTACATGTCTGCCTTCAGCTCAGGTCATGATCCCAGGGTTCAGGGATCCCCTCATCCGGTTCCCTGCTTTTCTTTCTTCCTCTACCCCTCCCCTTAGCTTGCTCTCTCTCTCTCTTTGTCTCCTCTTGCTCTCTATCTCAAATAAATAAATCTTAAAAAAAAAGAAATAAAATAATTCCTTTATTTCTTCCTCAAAAAAGTCTTGCATATTCAGTTCATATTTAGTTCTGAAGGTCCACCACCCTAGGGGCCCAGGTTTCTTTTGTAAAGTTGCTCTACTATCATATTGGTGATACTACTTATATCTACATTCCAGCAAATGGGAAGTGAAACTGGAGAAGGGAAAGACATTTCCCCAGCTTAGGGGAATAACCATAAAGTTTCATATACTGGCTCGGCTAACATTTAATTGGTCCAAACTTTGTCATCTATCTGTACCTAGGTTCAGGACAGAGTGGGCTATATTTAATCTTTATTCTGAGTGAATAATACTTAGCCAAAAATTGGGGATTCTATTTCTTAGAGAGATGAGGGCATGAAAACTAAGATCCAACAGTTGTTTTTTTTTTTCATAGTCTGTTCCTTTATTTAAGCAACTGTTCATGAACTGTTGTAGAATATTTTCAGAATAGAATATTCTCATTACTAAGAAATAAACCTCAAAGTCTTAGGGAATTACTGCAGCTAGCTCAAAACTCAGTATCTCTGGGTATTGGTGGTTTTTCTTCTCTCCAAAATGGATCAAACCCTCATGTCCAGTGAAGTATAACTGAAACATAAATTATTCTCTAAGCCAACCAATAGATATCACCTGGAGTGAGGCTATAAAATTGCATTAAAACTCCAGTATTGGAAAGAGAAGAATTAGTAATACATGACATGGGCCCATAGCAATGATACAGTTGTGCTGGGGAGTAATTATGAAAGTTCCCTGTCCTATCCTTTTAGCCCATCCAGCAGGCCTTGATTGTGTCTTCTGGGAGGCATTCCCCACTTCTTTTATTATTTTTATCTCCTATCTATCAAAAAAAATTATTTCTTGCTCATCATCATCTGTGAGAAAAATTGAACAGGCCATTAGAAAATATACCCTTCTGGGACGCCTGGGTGGCTCAGTTGGTTAAGCAGCTGCCTTCGGCTCAGGTCATGATCCCAGCGTCCTGGGATCAAGTCCCACATCGGGCTCCTTGCTCGTCAGGGAGCCTGCTTCTCCCTCTGCATATGCCTGCCATTCTGTCTGCCTGTGCTCGCTCTCTCTCCCTCTCTCTCTGACAAATAAATAAATAAAATCTTAAAAAAAAAGAAAAGAAAAGAAAATATACCCTTCTTATGAATAGTATGGCATTTGTAGTCTAGTACATGCAGAGTGCAGAACTGAGATCCAGGGATTCTATAAAAGGTCAGACTAGTCTAAACCTTAAAAAAATGGGCTTGTGGTTTCTTTTGCATTAAAAATTCACTCAGACTTGGGGTACCTGTGTGGCTCAGTGGGTTAAGCCTCTGCCTTTGGCTCAGGTCATGATCTCAGGGTCCTGGGATCGAGCCCTGCATGGGGCTCTCTGCTCTGTGGGGAGCCTGCTTCTTCCTCTCTCTCTGCCTGTCTCTCTGCCTACTTGTAATCTCTTTGTCAAATAAATAAATAAATCTTATAAAAAAAACTCACTCAGACCCTTAGTGTTCTGATTTTTAAAGGTTGAGAAAATTCTATTTTGTAAATAAACACGTTATTGATTTTCAATAAAAATTCTGAGATTATTCAACAACACTCTTTAAAAAAATTCTTTATGCTGTGTTTAAGCAAATAGTGCTGGAACAGTGTGTACCTACACGAAAAAGAATGAAGCTGAGTCCTTACCATGCATCATACCCAAAAATTAGCTTAAAATTGTACACAGATATAAACCAAGAGGAAAACATAGCTGCAAATATTTATGACATTAAATTATGTAATGGTTTCTTAGATATGACAACAAAAGTACAACCAAACAAATTACATCAACATTAAATTAAAATCTGTGTTGCTTTAAAGAAATAAAGTCTAGTTTGCTTATCAGAAATAAAGAACAAACACGTAATGTAAGAAAATATTTGCAAAACATTTATCTGATGAGGAATTTGTATCCAGAACATATTTTAAAAACTGTTACAACTCAACTCCCAAAAGAACCATATTAAAATACAGGTAAAAAATTTGAATAGACTTATCTCCAAAGAAGATACACAGATGGCTAGCTGACATGAAAAGGTGTTCAACATGTAGTCTTAGGAAAAAGCAAATCAAAACCATACTGAGCTACAACTTCACATTCACTATATTATAGTTAAAATAATAACTTTTAAAAATCTCACTTATATTTTAAAATACAGGTGTTGGGGAGGTTGTAAAGAATGTAGAATCCTGCTATATTACTTAGTGGTATGTAAAATGGTGCAGCTGCTGTAGGAACCATTTTTTTTTGCAGTTTCTTAAAAAGCTAACTGTGGAATTATCATATGGTCCAACAGTCTCTTCCTTGCTCTGTGCTTATGCCCAAGGAAACTGAAAACATGTCCACAGAAAATTTTTACACAAGTGTTCTTAACACCATTATTTATAATTACCAAAAAGTGGCAAAAACTAACAAAATGTGGTATATTGCATCCACTGGAATATTAGTCCTAAAAAATAATGAACTATTGTCACATACTATGGCAATCATGACAACCAAAACATATATACTGAGTGAAAGGAGCCAGTTACAACAAAGCACATATTATATGACTTCATTATGTTATATGCAGAATAGACACATCCATACAGATATGGAATAGTTGTTGCCAGGGATTCTGGGGTTGGAGAAATAGGAGGACAACTGCTAGAGGATGATAAAATGTTTTGTAATTAGATGGTGGTAAGACAAATACAAATAACATTTTCATAACCTTGTGAATATACTAAAACCACATTTATATGCTCTAAAATTGTATCTTCTTTATTATGAGAATTATATTGCAATTTAAAATATAAGTGATCTGTGGTATGTGTGGGTGGCTTAGTCAGTTGAATGGCAAGTTCTTGATCTCAGCTTACACCTTATCTTAGGATTGTGAGTTCAAGACTGCACTGGGCTCAATGTCTGGCATAGAACTTAATTTTTAAAATATATATATAGGGGCACCTAGGTGGCTCATGGGTTAAGCCTCTGCCTTCGGCTCAGGTTGTGATCTCAGGGTCCTGGGATCAAGCCCCGCATCGGGCTCTCTGCTCAGCAGGGAGCCTGCTTCCCCCTCTCTCTGCCTGCTTCTCTGCCTACTTGTGATCTCTCTCTCTCTCTGTCAAAAAAATAAATATAATCTTAAAAAAATAAAATATATATAAAAATATGTGTGTGTGTATATTTATATACACATACATACACACATACACAGGTATATGTGTGCATATGTACAAAAGAAGTATATGTATATGTATATGTATATGTATATATAAATGAAAATCTGGACTGACCTATGGTAAGTGAAAGAATTAAGTTAGTAATTAAAAACCTTTCCACAGAGCAAAGTCCAAACTCACTGATAAATTCTATCAAATACTGAGAGAAAAAAAATGAGAAAATTTCAGAAAACAGAAGGAGGATAGACTTAACAACTCATTCTGTGAAACCCCTATTACTTTGATATACACACTTAGTTTATCTTGGTATTAGGTCTTCTTGGAGTGATGAAAACATTCTAAAACTGAATTATAGTCATACCTGTTTTAAAATTTACTAGTAATTAAGTTACATAGTGTGCAAACTATACTTCATACCATATATTTAACACATTTATAATTAAAGTATATTTGGCATACAATATTACATTAGTTTTAGGAGAACAACATAGTGACTTCACAAATATATACATTATGCTATCCTCACCACACATGTAGCTACCATATGTCTCAATTCAGCACTTAAAAATGCCATTTATTATATTCCTCATGTTATACCTTTGTCACTTATTCATCCACATCTGAAAGCCTATACTTTCCACTTCACCTCACTGATTTTGCACAAACCCACTATGTCCTCCCTTCTGTCAACCATCAGTTCTATGTAGTTCTTTTTCTAAATTTTGTCTTAATTTGTTTGTTCTTCAAGATTTCCCATATTAGTGACATTACATGGCATTTCTCTTTCTCTGTCCAATCTATTTCACTTAGCATAACACCTTGTAGGTCCATATTATCACAAATAACCAGACTTCATTCCTCTTTATAGCTGAAGTATTCCATGATGGACCAAGGGAACTCAGTGACTCCATCAAAAGTAATAACATTGATGTCCCAGGAGCCCCAGAACAAGAGAGAAAAGGAGGCAGAAAGTTTATTTGAAGTAATAATAGCTGAAAACTTCCCTAATCTTGGGAAAAAAACAGACATCCAGAATTCAGAAGACCCAGAGAAATCACATCAACAAAAGCAGGACAACAAAAACACATTTAAAAAAAAAGATTTAATTAATTAATTATTAATTTCAGAGAGAGAGAAAGGGTGAGCATGGGCAGAGGGAGAGTGAGAAGCAGGCTCCCTGCTGAGCAAGGAGGCGGATTCAGGGCTTGATCACAAGACCCTCAGGTCATAACTTGAGCTGAAGGCAGATCCTTAACTGACTTAATGTGTTTTAAACACATTAAAACAATGTGTTTGTTTTAATTCCTAACACATTGTAATTAAATTTGCCAAATACAGAGATTAAAAAATATGTTAAAAGAAGCAAGATCAAAGAAGTCTTTAACTTACAAGAGAAGACCCATAAGGCTAGCTAGAGATTTCTTTTTTTTTTTTTTTAAGATTTTATTTATTTATTGAACAGAGAGCACAAGTAGGCAGAGAGGCAGGCAGAGAGAGAGAGAGAGAGAGAGAGAGAGGAGGAAGCAGGCTCCTTGCCAACCAGAGAGCCCGATGCGGGGCTTGATCCCAGGACCCTGGGATCATGACCTGAGCCAAAGGCAGAGGCTTTAACCCACTGAGCCACCCAGGTGCCCCTAGCTAGAGATTTCTTAACAGAAAGTTTGCAAGCCAGAAAGCAGTTGTTTGAAAATTGAAATATTCAAAGTGCAGAATGAGAAAAATCTGCAGCCAAGAATACTATATGCAGTAAAGCTATCGTTTAGAATAGAAGGAGAGATAAAAAGAGTTTTTCAGGGACACCTGGGTGGCTCAGTGGGTTGAGCCTCTGCCTTCGGCTCGGGTCATGATCTCTGGGTCCTGGGATTGAGTCCCGCGTCCGGCTCTCTGCTCGGGGGGAAGCCTGCTTCCTCCTCTCTCTCTCTCTCTGCCTGCCTCTCTGCCTGCTTGTGATCTCTGTCTGTCAAATAAGTAAATAAAATCTTTAAAAAAAAAAAAGTTTTTCAGACAAAAACAAAAGAAGTTTGTGACCAATAAACCAGCCTTGCAAGAAATATTAAAGGAGACTCTTTGGAGAGACCAAACACAAGAAAGAATCAGAGAAAATCTACAGAAACAACCACAAAATAATTGATAAAATAGGAATAAATGGATATATATCAATAAAGAAGGGCACTGTATGATCATAAAGCAGACAATACAACAAGAAGATCTAACAATTATATTTATGTCCCCAACATGCAAGCACCCAAATACAGACACACACACACACACACACACACACACACACACACACATTTATATGTACACACACACAAACATAAAGGAACTATTTGATAACAATACAGTAAGAGCAGATGACATTATCACTTTACCTACTTTAATGCACAGATAATTTAATTGGAAAATAAACAAGGAAACAATGACCTTGAATGACACACCAGACTAGATGGACTTAACACATATATTCAGAACATTCCATCCCAAACAGCAGAATACACATTGTTTTCAAGTGCACATGAGTTATTTTCCTGAGTAGACCACATATTATTAGGTCAAAAAATAAATGATTTAAAACCTAAAAAATGTAATAGATTAATGAAACCAGGAGCTGGTTCCTTGGAAAAATTAATGAAATTGATAACCACCTAGCTAGATTTATCAAAAAAACAAAAGACAAAACAAAACAAAAAAACGAAGGACAAGAATAAATAAAATTACAAAGGAAAAAGGACAAATAATTCCATAGAAATATGATTATAATAGAATACTATGAAAAACTATATTCTGAAAAGTTGGATAACTTGGAAGAAATGTGTGCATTCTTATAACTATATAAACTTAAAAAACTGAAAGAGGAAGAAGTAGAAAACTTGACCAAACTGATAACCAGCAAAGAAATTGAATTAGTAATCAGAAAACTCCAAACAAAAAAAAGTCCAAAACCTCATGGCTTCACAAGTGAATTCTACAAAATATTTAAAGAAGAGTTAATACCTATTCTTTTCAAACAATTCCAAAAAAAGGAAAAGGAAAGAAAACTTCTGAATTCATTCTATATGGCCAAGATTACTCTGATATCAAAGACTCCACCAAAGAAGAGAACTATAGGCCAATATCTTTGACAGACATGGTGCAAAAATTCTTAGTAAAATACTAGCAAACTGAATCCTAAATACATTTAAAAAATCATTCACTATGTTCAAGAGGATTTATTCTTGGATTGCAAGATGGTTCAGTATTCTCAAATCAATCCGTGTGATACACCACATTAACAAGAGAGAGGATAAGAACCACATGATTATTTCAATAGATGCAGAAAAAGCATTTGATAAAGTACAACATCCAGTTGTAATACAAACCTGCAACAGAGTAGGTCTATTTAGAGGGAAAATTTCTCAATATCTATGAAAAAGCTTCAAAGAATATCCTCAAAGGGGAAACACAGTTTTTCCTCTATGATCAGTAATAAGACAAATATTTCTGCTCTCACCAGTGTTATTCAACATATTAGTCAAAATTCTAGTTACAGCCATCGAAAACAAAAAGAAAGAAAAAGCATCCAAATTGGTAAGGAAGAAGTAAAACATTCAGTATTTGCAGATGACATGATACTATATGTAGAAAACCCTAAAGGCTCTACCATTGCTACAACTAAATAATTCAGGAACACTGGAGGATAAAAAATCAACTTACAGGAATCTGTTGCATTTCTCTAAGCCAATAATGAACCCCCAGAAAGTGAAATTAAGTAATCAATCCCATGTACAATTGCACCAAAAACAGTAGGATACCTGAGAATAAACCTAACCAAAGAGGTGAAATACCTGGAATCTGAAAACTAAAAGACACTAATGGAAGACATTGATGATGACACAGAAAAATGGAAAGACATTCCATGCTCATGGAATAGAAGAAGAAATATTATTAAAAAATACTACGCAAAGCCATCTACATATTTAATGTTATCCTTATCAAAATACCAACAGCATTTTTCAGAGAGTTAGAGCAAATAATCCAAAAATTCGTACAGAACTACAAAACACCCCCAAATAACAAAAGCAACTTAAATAGGAAAGCAGGGGCACCTGGGTGGCTCAGTGGGTTAAGCCTCTGCCTTCAGCTCAGGTCATCATCTCAAAGTCCTGGGATCGAGCCCCATGTCGGGCTCCCTGCTCAGTGGAGAGTCTGCTTCCTCCTTTTCCTCTGCCTTCCACTCTGCCTACTTGTGCACTCTCTCTCTCTCTGTCAAATAAATAAATAAAATCCTAAAAAAAGAAAAAAGGAAGAGCAAAGCTGTAGGCAACACAATTTCAGACTTCATTTATATTACACAAAGCTGTATTGATCAAGACAGTATATTATTGGTACAAAATAGACACAAAGATCAATGGAAGAGAATAGAAAACACAGAAATGAACCCAAAGCAGCATGTTTAATTCATCCTCAACAAAGCTAGAAAGAATGTCCAGTGGTAGAAAAGACAGTCTCTTCAACAAATTGTGTTGGGAAAACTGGATGGCAACATGCAAAAGCATAATACTGGACCATTTTCTTACACCATACACAAAAATATATTCAATATAGATGAAAGACCTAAAAGTGTTACAAGAAAGCATAAAAATTCCAGAGGACAACACATGCAGTAACTGCTTTGACATTAGCTCATAGCAATTTCTTTCTAGATATGTCCCCTGAGACAAGGGATGAACTATTAGGACTGCATCAAGAAGAAAATGTTCTGCACAGTGAAGGAAACAATTAGCAATTCTAAAAGCCAACTTACTGAATATATGAAAATGACATATCTGAAAAAGGGTTAGTATCCAAAAATGCATAAAGAGCTTATACAATGCAACACCTGAACATGAATAACTCAGTTAAGAAATGAGAAGACATGAACACACATTTTCCCAAAGCAGACATTGAGATGGCCAACAGACACATGAAAAGATGCTCAACATTATTCATCATCAGGGAAATGAAAATTAAACTAGAGTGAGATATCACCTTGCCCTTGTCAAATGGCTAAAATCAACAACTCAACTAATGACAGGTCTTAGTGAGGATGTGGAGAAAGGGCAATCCTCTTGCACAGTGGGAATGCAAATTGGCCCACCCACATGAAAAATGGTATGGGAGTTCCTGAAATAGTTAAAAATAGAATTACCATGTGATTCAGCAATCATACTGCTAGATATTTACCCTAAAAATACAAAAATACTAATTCAAAGGGAGACACGTACCCTGATGTTTATAGCAGCATTATCAATTATAGCCAAATTATGGAGGGAGCCCAAGTGTCCATCAAATGATGAATGGATAAATAATGAGTGGTATATTAGATACAGGGGAATATGAGTCTGCTGTAAAAAGAATGACGAATGAAGTGTTGCCATTTTCAACATGGATGGAGCTGGATGGTATTTTGCTAAGTGAGATAGGTTAGAGAAACACAAATGCCATATGATTTCACTCCTATATGGGATATAGAGAAACCAAGAAACACTGTTAACTCTAGAGAAAAAAACTGATGATAGTTACCAGAGGGGATCTGGGTGGGTGGATAAGTGCAATAGGCAATGAGGATTAAGGGGTGCTGTAATGAGCACTGGGTGTGTATGGAAGTGTTGAAGTACAATATTTCTTGAAACTAACTGGAATTCATACATTAAAAAAAACTTAACTGAATTCTTCAGTGGGATTTAGTACATTCACAATTTTGTACCAGTGCTGCTATCTAATTCCAAATATTTTCCTTACCCACAAGGAGAACAAGTATTGACTGTGTTATCACCCACTTTTTACCCTATTTACCTTCTTTACACAATTTACACAGTTTACCTTCCAGAACAATTGGTTTGATTTTTGTATCCATGCTTTATCTACTTGGATATGTCACATAAGTGGGGTAATATAGAAGTGGGTTTTGTGTCTGACTTCTGTGTTATCTAAATTGAGATATGGTTGACACATTACACTATATTATTTTGGGTATACAACACAGTGGTTCAATATTTGTTCACATTGTGAAATGATCACCAAGAAATCTAATTAACATCCATCACCATGGTTACAAGCTTAGATTTTCTGATGATGAAAACTTTTTTTTTTAAAGATTTTATTTATTTATTTGTCAGAGAGAGAGAGGGAGAGAGAGCGAGCACAGGCAGACAGAATGGCAGGCAGAGGCAGAGGGAGAAGCAGGTTCCCTGACGAGCAAGGAGCCCGATGTGGGACTCGATCCCAGGACGCCGGGATCTTGACCTGAGCCGCAGGCAGCTGCTTAACAACTGAGCCACCCAGGTGTCCCTGATGATGAAAACTTTTAAGATCTACTCTCAGCAACTTACAAATATGCAATACAGACTTTTGTGTATACTGCATACTGATATGTGGCGGCATGTTACATTGCAATGAATTGTTTATTTTATAACAGCAAATTTGTATCTTTTGACTACTTTCACCCATTTGTCTCACTGCCTACAGTACCGCCTCTGGCCACTACCAATGTTTTCAGCACCTAGGAGTTTGGTTTCTTTGTTTGTTAGATTTAACATGTAAGTGAGACCTTAGAGTCATCTGTATGTACTCTCTGGAAAGACATCTATAGATCATCTTTCCTTTTTAAAATCAGCTTCTTCTTCTTCTTTTTTTTTTTTTTTGGCTATTGAGTGTACGTGTTTTTCTTCATTTTGGGTATTAACCTTTTATCATATACATAGGATTTGAAAATATTTTCTGTCATTCCATAGATTACCTTTTTAGTTTGTACATGGTTTCTTTTGCTATGCAGAAACTTTTTAGTTTGATTGTATTCTTTTTTGCTTATTTTTGCATATGTTGTTTTGGGTTTGTGTCAGATACTGTGGCTGGAGCTGTAGGAGCACCAATTGCAGGAGGGCTTCTTGCTCAGGGCCCTGGCCCTTGTGCTGGCCACTCAGACTCCTTCCTACCCCAGGTGCTTGGGCTGAGCTGCCTTTCACCCATCCTGCCTGAGCAAGACCTCCCGCTGCTGGACCTCCTTACATGGCATCCCCTAGCCTCCGGTCCCACAATGAAGGCTTGGCCCTGTGCAACTGATGCAGCTGATGCGGGAGGGGTCTTCACAGGTAAAGTCTGGTCTGGGCCAGACCCAGATTTCCCCCAGGGACCCTGCTATGGGCAGTCCTGGGTGAGCAAATGCTGCATGAGGGGATCCAGGCCTCATTCTTGGAGGGGCCAACCTCGTGTGCTGAGAGCCCACTTTGGCTGCCTAAGTACTCTGTCTCCTGTCTGTGGCTGCAGCAGCTGGAGCACATAGGCTTCCCCACAGAGAGGCTGTGGTGGCACTGGCAGCTATGGGCTGAGTGGAGGGAGCCATGTTGCAGCTGGTTGAGGGGGAGGTGGGGCACTGAGGCCTTGGTGACTCAGGAGAAGGGTGGCCCCACTCACCCTAAGGTCCTGGTTGCCACCCCCCACCCACAGCCCATGCAGATCTTCGGGTGACAAGAAGCTTGACCTGTTGGTGGGTAGTTGGAGCCCAGCCCTGTCTATTGAGAGTTGCAGTGTGGTGCAGTGTGCCCCTCCAACACCCCACCCTGGTACTGTTTAGAATACAAACCAGTTCATTTTTCAAAAAACAACAAAAAACATCCAGTGCCATGACTCGGGTCGGGTCAAGGAGAATAAAGCCTATGTTTCTGGGGCACCTGGGTGGCCCAGTTGATTGAGCATCTGCCTTCAGCTTGGGTCATGATCCCAGGATCCTGGCATTGAGTCTCAGGATTGAACCTGCATTGCGCTCCCTGCTCAGGGAGAAGTCCTGCTTCTCCCTCTGAGCCTCCCCTGTCTCGTGCTCTCTCTCTCTCTCAAGTAATACATAAATAAAAGTAAAGCCTATGTTTTTTTATAGTGTATGATTTTGGGTCTTACATATCAAGTCTCTAATCCATTTTGAGTTAATTTTTGTGTGTGATGTAAGATAATGGTTTCCCTAACACCATTTATTGAGAGACTGTCTTTGTCCCATAGCATTTGCTTACCTCCTTTGTCGTAAATTATTTGTTCATACATGTGTGGATTATTCTGGGCTCTCTGTTCAGTTCCATTTATCTATCTATGGGTCTATTTTTATACCAATACCATATTGTTTTGATTACAATAACTTTATAAGATAGGCTTAAATCAGGGAGTGTGATTCATCTTTGTTTTTCTTCCTTAAGATTGCTCTCCTTATTTATCGAGGGATTTTTATAGTTCCATACAAATTTTAAAACTGTTTATTTCTTTTGAACAGTTTATTCTATTTCTGTGAAAAATTCCACTGAAATTTTGATAGAGATTGTCTAGCCATTGGGTCCCGCACTTTTTGTGTTGGTAGGTTTTGATTACTGATTTAATCTCCTTATTTAGTAATTGTTCTCTTTTGATTTTCTATTTCTTCATGATTCACTCACAATAGTTTGGTTCTAAGTATTTCCCCATCTCTTTAACATTTTCCAATTTGCTGGTATATAATTTTCCCCAGTAGTCTGTTATACTCCTTAGTATTTCTGTGGTATCATCTATTGTAACATCTCCTCTTTCATATCTCATGTTATTTAGTTGAGGTTCTCTTTTCCTTTTTCTCTGGGTGAATCTCTCTAAAGATCTGTACATTTTGCCTATCTTTTCAAAAAAGCAACTCATCCTCAAAGTTTTTTTTTTTGTTCTTTTTTTTTTTTTTTTTTTGTAAAGATGTTATTTATTTATTTGACAGAGATCACAAGCAGGCAGAGAGAGAGGGGGAAGCAGGCTCCCCAGCGAGCGGAGAGCCTGATGCGGGGCTCGATCCTAGGACCCTGGGATCATGACCCGAGCCAAAGGCAGAGGCCCTAACCCAGTGAGCCACCCAGACTCCCATTCTGTAGTCTTTTTAGTTTCCATTTCATTTACTTCATTTTGCCCCAGATTGTTTTCTCTCTTCTAACTTTGGGCCTAGTTTGTTCTTTTTCTAGTTTCCATAGACGAAGTTAGGTTGTTTTATTTGAGGTATTTTCTCGTTCCTGATGTAGATATGTACTGACATGAATTTCCTTCATTTGGTGCATCCCATACATTTTGGTATGCTGTATTCCCATTTTCATTCATTCAAGGGATCATTCGATTTCTCCTTTGATAGCATGTTGATTAAATCCTCACTGTTTTCAGTCTTCATCTATATTGTGGCAAGTATCACTACCTCATGTTATGTGTGTGTTCATGATTAATGTTACATTTTATGCATATATCAAAGGTTTTTGTTTTTATTAACATATAATGTATTATTTGTCCCAGGGGTACAGGTCTGTGAATCGTTAGGCTTACACAGTCACAGCACTCACCATAGCACATAACCTCCCCAATGTCCATAACCCAACCACCCTCTCCCGACAGCCCCCCGCCCCCGCAACCCTGTTTGTTTTGGGAGATTAAGAGTCTCTTATGGTTTGTCTCCCTCCCGATCCCACCTTGTTTCATTTTTTTCCTTCCCTGACACCCAAGCCCCCCACTTTGCCTCTCAAATTCCTCATATCAGTGAGATCATATGACAACTGTCTTTCTCTGATTGACTTGTTTCGCTCAGCATAATACCCTCTAGTTCCATCCATGGCATCGCAAATGGCAAGATTTCATTTCTTTTGATGGCTGCATAGTATTCCATTGTATATATATACCACATCTTCCTTATCCATTCATCTGTGGATGGACATCTAGGTTCTTTCCATAACTGGGCCACTGGGGACATTGCTACTCTAAACATTCAGGTGCATGTGCCCCTTCGGATCACTACATTTGTATCTTTAGGGTAAATACCCAGTAGTGCAATCGCTGAGTCGTACGGTAGCTCTATTTTCAATTTTCTGAGGAACCTCCATGCTGTTCTCCAGAGTGGCTACACCAGCTTGCATTCCCACCAACAGTATAGGAGGGTTCCCCCAAAAGGTTTTTTAATCCATTCAGTAATGTCCATGTTGAGGTACATTTCAACAGCTGTGTCATTTGCTGTTTATATGCTTTTCGGTTGTATGTGATGAAAGCTTGTGTAAATGTAGTGTTGTCTTTTTTTTTTTTTTTTTAATTTTAAACCCATTAGTGGAATTGCTGGCCAATAAGGGACGTCTTTGTATAACTTTTTGAAAAAATGCTGAACTGTTTTCCACAATGCCTATACTATTTTACATTTCTGGTAGTAATATGTGTGTTCTAATCATCATACTATGTTTTCCCCATCACCCATGTGTTATTGTTCTCTTTTTTCCCCAAATAGACATCTTAGTGGTAACTCATTTTCTAAAAAGTTAGCATAGTATTTATTAGTTAAAAAATCTGTGCTAGTAGTGTATTCATTTTCTTATTTATTTCTTATTTATTTATTTATTTATTATTTATTAAGTATAGCTGACATTGAATGTTCTAGTAGTTTCAGATATACAACATAGTGAGTCAACAGTTCTCTACATTCAGGTACATTGACCAGGATAAGTTACCATCTCTTACCATATCTCCCTGAGACGCTGCCTTCAGATACATACTCAAGACTGGAATTGTTGGGTCATACACTAGTTCCATTTTTAATTTTTTGTTTTCCAAAATGACTGTAACAATTTAAATTTGCATTTACACTTACACTAGTATACAAGCATTCCTTTCTTCCACATGCTTTCCAGCACTTGTTTTCTCCTGCCTTTTTGATAGCCATTCTGACCGGTGTGAGGTGATAGCTCACAGTGCTTTTGTTTTGCATATCCCTGATAATTAGTGATGTTGAATACCTTTTCTTCTTGTTGGTCATTCGAATATATTTTCTTAGAAGAAACGTCCTCTTAGATCCTTTGCCCATTGTTATTTATCTTGTTTTACTTCTTAAATATATTTATATCTTTACTTATCTCCCATTGGATTTTTTTTCTTCTTTCAAGTTTTCATTTCTATTCCAGGTAGCTTACATACAGGGTAGTATTAGTTTCACATCAATGATTTAGTGATTCATCACTTATATATAAATCCAGTGCTCATTACAAGGGCACTGCGTAATAGCCTTCACCCACTTAATCCAATAACCAGCCCAATTCCCTCAGGTTATTCTCTAGAGTCCACTTCATCATTTGCCTCTCTTAAAAATTTTTCTCAGACATTCATCTGTTTTGTTTCTTAAATTACACATATGACTGAAATCATATGGTATTTGTCTTTCTCTGAGTAACTATTTTCGTTGAGCAAAGTACTCTCTGGCTTTATCCACATCATTGCAAATGGCAAGATTTCATTCTTTTTGTTAGCTGAGAAAGATAGGTAGATAGATACATAGATATAGTTAGATCTTTATAGGTAGATATAGATCTAGACAGACAGAGATCCCATCTTCTTCATCCATTCATCAGTCAATAAACACATAGGCTATTGTTGATAATGCTGCCATAAACATTGGGGTGCATGTATTCCTTTGAATCTCTATTTTTTCATCCATTCAGCAAATATCTAGTAGTGGATCTGCTAGGTGGTAGGGTATTTCCATTTTTAACTTTCTGAGCAATCTCCGTACTGTTTCCCAAGTGGCTGCACCACTTTGCATGCCCTCCAGAAGTATGAGGGTTCCATTTTCTCTGCATCCATGTCAATACCTCTTGTTTCCTGTGTTGCTCACTGTAGCCATTCTGACAGGTGTGAGTTGATATCTCACAGGTGGGTTTGATTTGTCTTTCCTTGATGATGAGTGATTTTGGGCATTTCTTCATTTGTCTGTTAGCAATCTGAATGTCTTCTTTGGAGGAATGTGTGTTAATATCTTCCACCTTTTTCTTAAGTGGATTATTTCTTTTTTGGGATGCTGAGTTTGATAACTTCTGTATGGATTTTGGATACTAACCCTTTATTGTCATTTGGAAATATCTCCTCCCATTCCACAACTGCCTTTTGGTTTTGTTGATTGTTTCCTTCGCCGCACAGAAACCTTTTTTTATCTTGATTAAATCCCAAGAGTTTATTTTTGCTTTTGTTTCCCTTGCCTCTAGCGTTGTTTCTAGGAAGAAGTTGCTATAGGCTAGGGTCAAAGAGTTGTTTTGTTGCCTGTGTTCTCCTCTAGGATTTTGATGGATTCCTGTCTCACATTTAGGTCTTTCACCCATTTTGAAATTACTTTTTATATGGTGTAAGAAAGTGGTTTGGATTCGTTCTTCTGCATGTTGCCGTCCAGTTTCCCCAACATTGTTTGTTGGAGAGACTGTCCTTTTGCCACTGGATATCTTTCCTTCTTTGTCAAAGATTACTTGACCATAGAGTTGAAGGTCCATTTATGGGTTCTCTATCCTATTCCATTGACCTATGTGTGTACCTTTGTATCGGTACCATACTTTATTGAACACTGCAGCTTTGTAATACAGCTTGAAGTCTGTAATGGTGATTCCTCCAGCTTTGGTTTTCCTTTTTGAAAACTGCTTCAGCTATTCAGGATTTTCTGTGGTTCCTTACAGAATTTAGAATTGTTTGTTGTACCTCTGTGAAAAATGCTGGCGATTTTGATAGGGAATGCATTAAATGTGTAGACTGCTTTGGGTAGTGTAGACATTCTAACACTATTTGTTCTTCTAATCCTTGAGCACGGAATGTTTTTCTATTTATTTGTCTCATCTTCAGTTTCTTTCAAAGTACAGATTTCAGTTTTCAGAGTACAGATCTTTACCTTTGGTTAGGTTTATTCCTAGGTATCTGAGGGGTTTTAGTGCAATTTTAAGTTCCTAGATTTCTCTTTTTGCTGCTTCACTAATTGGTGTATAGAAATGCAAGAGATTTCTGTACATTGATTTTTATATCCTGCAACTCTT
Organism: Enhydra lutris kenyoni; assembly: GCF_002288905.1. Lineage (NCBI taxonomy): Eukaryota > Metazoa > Chordata > Mammalia > Carnivora > Mustelidae > Enhydra > Enhydra lutris. The sequence goes on along the minus strand of NW_019154214.1, from coordinate 339,337 downwards.
CTGAATTTGTGTATATGAGGTCTAACAACTTTTGGTGGAGTCTTTCCAGTTTTCTGAATACAGTATAATGTTGTCTGTGAAGAGTGAAAGTTTGACTCCTTCCTTGCCAATCTGGATGTCTTTTCTTTGCTGTGTGATTGCTGTAACTAGGACTTCCAGTAGTATATTAAATAACTGTGGTGAGAGAGGACATCCCTGTCTGGTTCGTGACCATAGAAGAATAGCTCTCAGTTCTTCCCCATTGAGGATGATATTAGCTAGGGGCCGTTCATATGGTCTTTATGATGTTGTGGTGGGTCTCTCTATCCCTATTTGTTGAGGATTTTTATCAAGAAAAGATACTGTATTTTGTCAAATGCTTTTTCTGCATCTATTGAGAGGATCCTGTGTTTCTTATCTTTCTTTGATTAACGTGGTGTATCATGCAGATGTCGAGCCACCCCTGCAGCCCAGAAATAAATCCCACTTGGTCATGTTGCATCATCCTGATAAAGCGCTGTTGGATCTAATTAGTTAGTATCTTATGGAGAATATTTGCATCCATGCTCTTCAGTGACATTGGCCTGTAATTCTCTTTTTTAGTGGGGTCTGTGTCTGGTTTTGGAATCAGGGCAATGCCGGCCTCATAGAATGACTTTGGATGTTTTCCTTCTGTTTTTATTTTTTGGAACAATTTCAGAAGAATATAGGTCTTAACTCTTCTTTAAATATTTGGTAGGATTCCCCTGGGAAGCTCTCTTGTCCTGGACTTTTGTTTTTTGGGAGGGTTTTTTGTTTGTTTTTTCACCGAAAAAAAGAGAAAAAGAGAGAGGGAGAACAGGAAGGGGAGGGGCAGAGGGAGAGAAAGCAAGAAGCAGAGTCCTGGCTGAGCAGGTTGCTCAACACAGGGTTGGATCCCTTGCACCCTCTGATCATGACTTGAGCCAAAGGCAGATATTTAACCAACTGAGTCACACAGGTGCCCCTGTAGGGAGATTTTTGATTACTGATTCAATTTCCTTGCCACTTAGTCATCTGTTTAAGTTACCTATTTATTCCTGTTTTATTTTTGGCAGTTTATATGTTCCCAGAAATTTCTCTATTTCTTCCAGGATATCCAATAGTTGGCATATAATTTTCTTAATATTCTTTTTCTTAAAAATTTCTTTTCAGAGTAACAATATTCATTGTTTTTGCACCACACCCAGTGCTCCATGCAAAACGTGCCCTCCATAACACCCACCACCTACCTCCCCCAGCCTCCCACCCTCCACTCCTTCAAAACCCCAGGTTGTTTTTCAGAGTCCATAGTCTCTCATGGTTCACCTCCCTTTCCAATTTCCCTCAACTCCCTTCTCCTCTCCATCTCCCCATGTCCTCCATGTTATTTGATATGCTCCACAAATAAGTGAAACCATATGATAATGGACTCTCTCTGCTTGACTTATTTCACTCAGCATAATCTCTTCCAGTCCCATCCATGTTGTTTCAAAACTTGGGTATTCATCCTTTCTGATGGAGGCATAATACTCCATAGTGTATATGGACCACATCTTCCTTATCCATTCGTCCATTGAAGGGCATCTTGGTTCTTTCCACAGTTTGGCAACCGTGGCCAATGCTGGTATAAACATTGGGGTACAGATGGCCCTTCTTTTCCCTACATCTGTATCTTTGGGGTTAATCCCCAGTAGTGCAATTGCAGGGTCATAGGGAAGCTCTATTTTTAATTTCTTGAGGAATCTCCACACTGTTCTCCAAAGTGGCTGCACCAACGTGCATTCCCACCAACAGTGTAAGAGGGTTCCCCTTTCTCCACATCCCCTCCAACACACGTTGTTTCCCATCTTGCTAATTTTGGCCATTCTAACTGGGGTAAGAATATTCTTAACAATGTGGTTTTCATTAGAATCTCCCTGATGGCTAGTGATGATGAACATTTTTTCATGTGTCTGATAACCATTTGTATGTCTTCATTGGAGAAGTGTCTGTTCATATCTTCTGCCCATTTTTTTTTATATGATTATCTGTTTTGTGTGTGTTGAGTTTGAGGAGTTCTTTATAGATCCTGGATATCAACCTTTTGTCTGTACTGTCATTTGCAAATATCTTCTCCCATTCCGTGGGTTGCCTCTTTGTTTTGTTGACTGTTTCCTTTGCTGTGCAGAAGCTTTTGATTTTGATGAAGTCCCGAAAGTTCATTTTCGCTTTTGTTTCCTTTGCCTTTGGAGACCTATCTTGAAAGAAGTTGCTGTGGCTGATATCGAAGAGGTTACTGCCTATGTTCTCCTCTAGGATTCTGATGGATTCCTGTCTCATGTGGAGGTCTTTTATCCATTTCGAGTTTATCTTTTTGTATGGTGTAAGAGAAAGGTCGAGTTTCATTCTTCTACATATAGCTGTCCAATTTTCCCAGCACCATTTATTGAAGAGACTGTCTTTTTTCCCACTGTATATTTTTTCCAGTTTTGTCGAAGATTATTTGCCCATAGAGTTGAGGGTCCATATCTGGGCTCTCTACTCTGTTCCACTGGTCTATGTGTCTTAATATTCTTTTACGATTGCTTGTATTTTTGTGGTGTTGGTTGTGATATCTCCTCTGCCACTTGTGGTTTTATTTATTTGGTTCTTTTGTCTTTTTGATAATTCTGGCTACAGGTTTATCAATTTTTAAAAAAAATTTTTCAAGGAACCAACTCCTGTTTTATTGATCTATTTTACAGAGTCTGTTTGTTTGTTTGCTTATCATTTATTTCTGCTTAACCTTTATTATTCCCTTGTTTTGCTGTGTTTAGCCTTTATTCTTTTTCTAGATCCTTCGGGTAAATATCTAGGTTTGTTTTTTTTTCAGGTTACTCTTGCTTCTTGTGTTTGACCCATAGTGGTCTATGCATCCCTTTTAGGACTGCTTTTTCTGTATCCCATAGGTTCTTTCATTCCCATAGGAATGTTATGTTTTATTTTCATTTGTTTCCATGTATTTTTAAATTTGTTCTTTCATCTCCAGGTTGATCCATTCACTCTTTAGTAGCTTGTTGTTTAACCTCCCTGTATATCTCATCTTTCCAAGTATTTTCTTGTGGTTGGCTTTAAGTTTCATGGGGTTGTGGTCTGAAAATATGCATGTCCTGTTGTCAATGTTTTTGTATTTGTGAGGGCAGATTTGTGGCCCTGTATGTGATCTCTTCAGGGGAGTGTTCCGTGTGCACTCAAAAAGAATGTGTATTCTGCTGCATTAGGATGAAATCCTCTGAATAGATGTGTTAAGTCCATCTGGTCCAGTGTGTCATATGAAGCCCTTGTTTCCTTGAGGATTTCATCTTAGATGACTGCCCATTGGCACATTAAAAGGGGGGTTTAAGTTCCTCTGTTATTATTGTGTTATATCCATGGGTTCCTTCATGATTTTTAATTAATTGTTTTATATATTTGGGTGCTCCTGAATTTGGATCACAAATATTTACAATTATTGGAACTTCTTCTTGGATAGACCCATTAATTATAATAGAGTGCTCTTCTTCATCTCATTACAGTCTGTTGTTTCAAATCTAGTTTTTCTGATACAAGTATTGCTACCCAAGCTTTCTTTAGATGTCCATTTGCATGAAAAATATTTTTCCATTGCCTCACTTCCAATCTTCAGGTCTAAAATGAGTCTCTTGTAGGCAGCAGCATATAGATGGGTCTTTTTTATTTATTTTTTTAAATCCATTCCGACAAGCTCTTTTGATTGGAGCATTTAGTCCACTGACATTTAGAGTGATTATTAATAGATCTGAGTTTAGTGCCTTTTTGTTGCTTGTTTCTTCATTGTTTCTGGAGATTTCCTGTGTTCCCTCTGTGTTCTCACTCAAAGAGTCCCTTTTAATATTTCTTGCAAGGCTCTTTTAGTGGACATGAACTCCTTTAGTTTTTGGTTTTGTGGGAACCACAAATTCAGAATGATATTCAGAATGATAACCTTGCTGCATGGAGTATTCTTGGCTCCAGGTTTCCCCATTGAGCACTCTGATCCCTTCCAGCCTGTGAAGTTTCTGTTCAGAGGTCTACCACTGGGCTTATGGGTCCTCTCTTATAAGTTAAGGATGACTTTGTCCTGCTGCTTTTTGGAATTTTTTTTTTCTTTATTGCTGGATTTTGCAAATTTAACTACAGTGTCTTGATGTTGACCTGCTTTTGTTGATTTTGATGGGAGTTCTCTGTGCCTGCTGGATCTGGGTGTCTGTTTCCTTCTCCAGATTTGGCTGATGTGGTCATCTATATTTCCTCACATAAATTGTCTGCCCCCCTTTCTCTCTCTCTCTCCTTCTTCTGGGACACCTATGGTATGAATGCTATTATGTTTGATGGAGTCACTGAGTTCCCTAAGTCTATTCTCCTGATTCATAATTCTTCTTTCTCTCGTTTGTTCAGCTTCATTATTTCCCATTATTTTATCTGTTATATCACTTGTGGTTCCTCTGCTTCTTCCATTCTTGTGGTCATTCCATCCAGCCTGTTTTCAGGCTCAATTACTTCATTTTCCATGTCTGACTGATTGCTTTTTAGCTCCTTTATCTCTGTGGTAAGAGCTTTCCTCAAATCTTCCATTCTTTTCTCAAGCCCAGGCTGTGTCCTCATGATCAATTGCCTGAAATTCTCCATCATACATATTATTTATATCTGTTTCCCTTCCATCTGTGGTTGTAGCCTTTTCTTGCAGTTTCATATGGGGTGAATTCATCCATTGTGGCATTTTGGCTAAGTTTCTGTCTTCTTCTCTGTGTTAGAAAAGCCTGTTATGTTTCCTGCTTCTGAGAGTAATGCCTTTATGAAGAAGAGGTCATGTATTGTCCAGGGCCACTGTCACTATCAGGGAGTGTCGCTGGTATGTACTCTGCTGCTGTGTCTTGGCTAGTCTAGCCTTCAGACCAGTTGTCTGCAGAGGTGCTCCAGGCCTGCAGTGGGCAGTGTTTGGCCCTTGGCCACAGGGTGGCAAGTTTTAAGTAGGTGTGCTCTGCTCTGCTTGTGGAATGAGACCTGATGCTGCCTCCTCTGGAACTGAAGCCTTGCAGCATTCTCTGGTGGGTAGATGTGGTGTGGGCATAGTTTCCTGCTCGTCTTCTGGGAAAGGGGGCCCACTGCACTGGGACTGAGGCAAAATTGGTCATGAAGGGCTGGGGTGGGACCAGGGATAAGCAGGTTAAGCAGCCTGTGTTGGCACTGTGGCAACAAATGTGGTTTTGTGTCGATACTGAGGGGTGGGGCAGGGGAATGTCACTTTTGGCCCTAGAGAGAAGCCTCGGTGCTTGTCCCTCTCTGGGAAGTTCCTGAAGAAGAGCAAACAATCTCCTCTGTGTGTCCCAGGCAACCCCCAGGTCTCTGCCTTCACACTGTCTGCCTGTGGACAATTTGCCTGCCTTGCCTCCAGGAGCAGTGAAGTGCTTCTGGGCTCTCTCCCAACCAGGCATGACTTTCAAAACTCCAAGCTCTAGGGACATGCAGTGTGAAGGACCTTGAGGGGATGGTGTCACTGCATTGGGACCGAGGGAGGCTTGACTGAGAAGGACAGTTGCACCAAAGTGCCTGAGTGTGTGATCTGGAGAAAGCAAGCTAGGCAGCAGGGTTGTGGCAAAGCTGCCCTTCACAGGTGGCGAGCATTTATTCTGAGGGGAAGGGGAAGAAAATGGCACCGCTGGCTCCTTTGTCTCTGCAGAGGTGTCTCCACAAACAATATCTCTCATGGGTGCACTCCATGAGAGGGGCATAATGCCCCTCCTCACCCCGCTGTGTGCCCCAGTTGTTCCTCAGATCATGCCATCTGCCCCCCAGGGTTGTGTGCCTGTCTTTTCTACAGGATTAGTTTTGCATTCTCAGATCTCTATCACAACCGTGCTTCTTAACCTTTAAGTCTTCAAGCCCCACTGGTTGCAAAAACTCATGAAGATCAGCCTTTCTTATTTTCCTAGCCAATGACTTTGGGGACATATTCTCACCATTCTCTGTGACCATGGCTCTGTCCCCTTCACAGCACCCAAAATCTGCTCCTCTCCTAAACCATGTCTTGGCACTTCTGCCTTCTTTAGTTGGCTTCTTCTCTCCCTCTAGTTGTGGAGTTTGTTCTGTCTGTCCTCAGGTTGATTTGTTAGGTATTCAGAATCGATAGTTATCTAGGTATGGTTGCCAGACATCGTGAGCCAAGGGCCTTCCTATTGTGTTGCCATCTTAACCCCACCCCCCATTTTTGTCATAATCTTTATTATTTCCTTCCTTTTGGTGACTTTAGACTTAGTTTTCTCTTCCCCCTTTTCCCCCTTTGATGTGTGAGATTCCCCCACGCCCTGAGATATTTTCTTAGCATTGGTAATTGTCACTATAAAATTCCATCTTGGAACTAACTTTGATGCGTCCCAAAACTTTTTGTAGATTGTTTTCCTTCTTCATTTGTTTCATGATATTTATTGGTCTCCTTTTGATTTATTTGATTCATTGGTTATTCATGTGTATATTGCTTGTGAATTTCCAGCTTTCTCTTATTGTTGATTTCTTATTTCATAACATAGTTGTAAGGAAATATGCTTAAAAATTTTTATTGTTTATTTTTTGAGAAAGAGAACAAGCAGAAGGAGAGGGAGAAGCAGATTCACCGCTGAGCAGAGAGCCCAAAGCTTGGACTCAATCCCAGGACCCTGGGTTCATGACCTGAGTCAAAGGGAGATGCTCAATTGACTGAGCCACCCAGGCGTCTCAGAAAAGATACTTGATATGATTTCAGTCTCCCTAAATTTGTTCAGACTTGTTTTGTGACCTAACATAGATCTATCCTGGAGAATGTTCAATGTGTGTTTGAGAAAAAACATGTTTTCTTTTGCTATTGGATCGAATATGCTGGGTGTTCCTGTTAAGTTATTTTGATTTTTTTTTTTAAGATTTTATTTATCCATTTGACAGAGAGAGAGAGAGATCACAAGTAGGCAGAGAGGCAGGCAGAGAGAGGGGGAAGCAGGCTCCCTGCTGAGCAGAGAGCCCCATGTGGGGCTCGATCCCAGGACCCTGGGATCATGACCCAAGGCGAAGGCAGAGGCTTTAACCCACTGAGCCACCCAGGCGCCCCTAAGTCATTTTGATTTAAAGTATAATTCAAGTCCATTATTTTTTAAAATTGATTCTCTGTCTGTTTGATCTATCGCTTTTGCAACGTGGAGAATTGAGGCTCCTATTATTACTGAATTGCTTTCCCTTTTTGCCTGCAAAGCTATTAACAATTGTAAAAGATATTTATGTGCTACAGTATTAAGTGCATATACATTTAAAAATCCTTTTTGATGCATTGACAACATTGGCATTATATGAAGACCTTACCTTTTGTTAAATCTTTGACTTAAAGTCTATTTTGTCAATGATACAAGTGTATGACTCCTGTTCCCTTTTGGTTTTCACTTTCATAAAAATTTCTCCCCATCTCTTTACTTTCAGCTTATGTGTGAATTTGGTGCTGAAATGCATCCCCACTAGGCAACATATAATTGGGTCCCTTTTAAATTGTTATTTATTTAGCTACTCTTTGTTTTAATTGTAGAAATTAAACCATTTATATATAGAATAATTATTGGTAGATTTATGATTGCTATTTTGTTCATTGTTTTATAGTTCCTTTATTCCTCTCCGTTACTGTTGCTCCATTTCTTTGTGAGTTGAGTTTTCTGTCGTGGTATACTTTGTGTTCATTTTTACCACTCGTGTATTTATTATAAATTTTTGCTTTGCTATTGTCATGAGCATTTTATAATACTTTGTGATTATAATAGCCTATTTTAACCTGATAACAATTTCAATTGCAAAGAGAAATTGGTAATTTTTCAGATTTATTTATTTATCTGACAGAGGGAGGGGGAGAAAGAGAGAGACTGAGAGAGAGAGACAGAGAGCGAGTGAGCGTAAGTAGGGGGAGTGGCAGGCAGAAGGAGAAGCAGGCTCCCCACTGAGCAGGGAGTCCAACGTGGGGCTCGATCCCAGGACCCAGAGATCATGACCTGAGATGAAGGCAGACGGTTAGCCACCTGAGCTACCCAGGTCCCCCTGCAAAGAGAAATTGCACACAATTTGCATTTTACAAATTTCCACACATTTAGTTGGCTACAGCTATGTTTGTTGTTGTTTTGTCCCAATTTACATATTTAAAGATATTTTATATCCATTAACAAAATATATTTTTTAAACTTTAATAAGGTACTTCAAACTTCTGTCTTTTTAAGTGGTTTAAAGTATAAGTTACTGGTTTGTAAATGGGATTACAAAGCACCATTACATTGTTAGGATATTTACCTTTACCAGTGAGTTTTATACTCCTATATATTTTCATGTCACTAATTAGTGTCCTTTCATTTCTCCTTCAAGAACTCTATCATTTACCTCCCCTCTGGTAACCATTAGCTAGTTCTCTAGAATTAAGAGTCAGTTTCTTGGTTTTTCGCCCTCTTTTCCCCCCTTTGTTCACCTGTTTTGTATCTTAAATTCTACATATGAATGAAATCATTGTCTGACTGATTTATTTCACTTAGCATTATATTCTCTAGCACCATCCATAAATATCAATCAATAGATGAATGGATAGAGAAGATGTGGTGTATAGAGAGAGTGGAATATTTTTCAGCCACGAAAAGAATGAAATCTTGCCGTTTGTAAGGACTGTTTTTCTGAGTTGAGAGTTTTCTGTATGAGTTCTCTGAAAACCAAGCTTCCTTTTAAGTAATTGTTTTTGGATTCCTTTTCAGGATAACGTACAGAAGCCTATTTCCTTGGCCTTAGTTAGCGGGAAATTATTGTGTTCCTTTGATGTTATCATGTTTCCTTGCCTTTTCATTTTTTTTGATTGCCTTTCATTGATGTCTGCACATTTGAGGAAGTAGCCCCCTACTTCAGTCTTTTCAGACCTATGGATTCAGACCTAAGTGTGTTCTGTGGCCAGCAGTGTAGTGATTGTGCAGGTGGCAGTGCTGTGTAGGGTCATAGCGATCCTCAGAAATGAAAGCTGATACAGTCTTCCTCTTCTTTTTTGGGGTGAAAGTTCTTGGGGCCAGATCTGGCACTACACTTAAAGCACCAGCAGCTCCACAGTCCTATGATTAGGACCTGTGGTAACTACCATAATACCTGGATAGTGGGGGCATAGATGCCTTGCTATAGCAGTGGCAATGGTGTCTGAGGCACAGAAGTATGCATATCTCTAGTGGAACTGACTCCTCACCTTCTAGAATTTCCTCTGGCTGCAGTGCAGGAATACAGCTGTAGTATTGGCCTGAGAGGATAGGGTGCAGTGGTGGGTTGGGCACAGGGCTCAGGGTACAGTTGGGCACAGGACTCAGGGTACAGTTGCAATGCAGCCTGGGAATGGTGAGTCAAAGTCCCAACTATGTCCCGGGGGAAGTTTTGGAACAGCAGCAGCATATCTCTGATGATGGCTCATTGAAGCCACATGTTGGGATCCTGGCTATGGAATGCGGGGTAACAGCAATGTGGCCCCAGCACTGGTGGGTAAATCCATGACCAATGACCATAGGGCTGGGGCACAGATCAGTGGAACTTAGACTCAGTAATGCCATGTGAAATCTGTGACCTGGGGCATAGGGTGGGATACAGAACAGCAGTGGCTCTGCTTTGGTATTGTTGGGTCAAGGCTATTATCTACAACCTGAGAGAAGGGCTCAAAACAATGACAGCTCCATTCCCATATATAGCAAGACACTATATCCAGTCCCAGAGAGTGGGCTGCAGTGGTAACAGGTGCCCTCGGGAGCAGATCTCTCTGTAGTAGTAGCTCAAGATTTAGAGAGTAGGCAGATGAAGGAGTGGAGACTCCAACAGCTCTGTCAGCTGGGTTCAGCATTGGTTAAGCCTCCGGGGTCCTTGCTGTTAAAGGCTCCTGAGATTCTCCTGTTTTTCTTTATCCCTTGGGGTGAAATCCCTCTGAAGGAGTTCCTCTTGACATCGCATTGTTCTGGACTAGGTGATAAGGTGATGCAGGAAAGATACTTCCTGTACTTTTCTGGGTAGTTATACTCATTAAAAAAACAAAAAACAAGAACAAGAACAACAACAACAAGAACAACAACAACAACAACAGAAGTGCTCTCCAGGGTGTCTGTGCTACTTCATTATAAAAAAGAACTTTCTGAGAGCTATTTTTGTTGGTTTGTTGTTTATTGCATATTGGTTTTGTGAGGGGAAATGACAGTTGGATTTCTTACCCTTCATCTTGCTGACATCACCCTATTTTTCCTTTCTAAGACAGTAAATATCAAAAGATATAGCCCATAGAAACAAGAATCTGGGGTGCCTGGGTGGCTCAGTGGGTTAAAGCCTCTGCCTTCAGCTCAGGTCATGATCTCAGAGTCCTGGAATCGAGCCCCGCATCCGGCTCTCTGCTCGGCAGGGAGCCTGCTTCCCCCTCTCTCTCTGCCTGCCTCTCTACCTACTTGTGATCTTTGTCTGTCAAATAAATAAATAAATAAAACCCTTAAAAAAAAAAAAAAGAAGAAGCAAGAATCCCTTGGGGGTCCCCAATAATCCTTTAGAGTGTATAGTCCTGAGGCCAAAATGATTGAGAATTGTTGCCACAGGGCAAATGTCCTAGGTGAATTCTTCTAAATACCAAATTTGTTGCTGTTGTTGCTGAGTCCTTATTGTCTCCACAGTCCTTTTGTTTAAATTCCCAGAAATTCTACGAAAACAAGCCATCCAGTAACACCAGTGTTGCAAGGCAGGACCTTATGTCTTGATAGGCTTTGAACTCCTTAAACCCAGTGCAGAGCTTGCCACTCACAGGCAAGGATTATTAAGGATTTAAGATTGCCAAGGATTATTAAGAGAGTTGAAGCTGTACAAAAAGTCTGCAGGAGGTGGGGCGCATGGGTGGTTTAGTCATTAAGCATCTGCCTTTGGCCTTGGGCATGATCCCAGGGTTCTGGGATTGAGCCCCACATCGGGCTCCCTGCTCAGAAGGGAAGCCTACTTCTCCCTCTCCCACTCCTCCTGCTTGTGTTCCCTCTCTCGCTGTGTCTCTCTCTGTCAAATAAAGAAGGAAAATGTTTAAAAAGAAAAAAAAAGTCTGCAGGAGGAATACAGTCTGCACTCACCTCACCAAGTCCCGGTCTTGGCACAGACTTGTTATCCCTGTTGAAGCAGCATCTGATAATAATGGACGTCCTTGGAGTGGCACCATTTTCTAGAGTGGACTAAGGCACTCTGTGAACTAGTAGTGGAACTAGGCACTCTAAATTCTAGAGGTGTTTTGTTCACAATTTTTAACTCCATTTTGCTAAAAATTGGCTCGAAATGGCTAAGAAAAAAATGGTCTCATATGACCACCAGATACAGAGGAAGAAAAACAATTGCATTTAGTGTTTTGTTTGAGTAGCGTCTCTTGACTATTTAAAAAGGAGCAAAGGAGAGAGGGGTGTAAAATTACAATGTAGAAAGATCCTGAACTCACCCTTTTGCACAGACGCAGTGAATTGATACCTATATCTAGGTCAATTCCTTCTGAAGAAGAACTGAGAGCCAATTGAATTGCTTCTGCCCAAAGGAGGGGGTGGGGACCATAAGGAATGGCAGAAGAGACACAGGAATGATAAAGAAGGGAACTCCCATACCTAATGCTGTAAAGCTTTGTGGGGAGGGTTAGTTCTGTGGATCCGGTGCAAGTTTTGCCCAGGCTGGACACCACAAAAAGAACAAAAACCAAACAAACAAAAAATCTTTAAAGGGCAATGAGAGACTAGAAGTGGACGAAACTCATTTACTGACCAAAGGTTATCTGCCAAATGGTGGGCATCTGCTGGTACTCAGTATGGTCAAAGGTACTGGTGAACATCATCGTTATGTTCCCCCACCACCATGATTGTGCAGATGGGAGTGATGTCCAGGTGCCCTTCTGGGCCACCTCAGCAAGCTCCAGACTGTTAGCCCACAATAGCTCCAGCCATCTTCCCAAACAACCACCTGGATGTGGCTCCCCCAGCTCCAGCAATCCCACCAAGGCTGCTCTGGAATGACATACACCAGGAAACTGTCAGCCTACACCCACTCTAGCTCCACCCATCCCATCATGGTGACCCAGGCACCAAGCACACCAGGACACCCAAAACCCATGTCCTCTTTGACTCGAGCCATGCCCCAGCTTATGCTTACACCAGGTTCACCATCTCTTCAGGGCCACCTGGGTGAGGAGTGTCCCCTGGCACCCTGGCCCATGCCTACTTCAGCTCCAGTGATATTGCTTGGGTGCTCTCAACATTCAGTGTCCTGCCCCACACTCTTCCCAGCAGGAATCTTGCCATGGTGGCCCCAGTAGGGAATAGTTCAGGATTCCCTGGACTCCATCTGCTTCAGCTCCAGCCATCCCATCAGAGTGCCATGGCCCATCTCTGCTTCAGCTCAAGCCATCCTGCCAGGGAAGCCCCAGTGGAGAGTGCTCCAGGAACACCTGGCCAGTGCCTGCTTCAGCTCCAGCCATGCCACCAGGGTAGCCCTGGCATAGGATGCCCTGGGATCCACAGCCAACTCCTACTCCAGCCCCAGCCAACCAGCCAAAACTGCCAGGCATGCACAGAGGATGTTCATACACACAACCACATCTTCAAAACTGGCAGAAGCAGATGTTTTATGTAATTTTTAGAAACCGACAGAGAGAAGGGAGTAAATGAGGAGACAGAGGAATACATTCCAATCAAGAGAAGAAGACAAAACATTCAGAAAAGGAATTAAATGAAATAGAGAAAATCAACTTACCCAATAAAGAGTTCAAAGCAGTGGTCAAAAAGATGCTCACTGAACTTGGGGGAAGAGTGGATAAACTGTGAGAAACTTAAAATGATATAGAAAATATAAAAAGGAACCAGTCAGAATTAACAAATATCATACCTGAAATGAAAGTACATCAGAGGGAATCAACAACAGATTAGCAAAAGCAGAACAACAGATCAATGATCTGGAAGAGGGGGTTATGGAAACCACACAAGCTGAACAGCAAAAAGGAAAAAAAAAAAGACAATAAATTAAGGGATCATGAGACATCAAGCTTACTAATGTTGCATTATAGAGGTCCCAGAAGGAGACAAGAGAGAAAAAGTGGCAAAAAACTTATTTGGAGAAATATTAGCTAACAACTTCTCTAACTGGAGGACATCCAGACCCAGAAAGCATAGAGAGTCCTAAAAAAGATAAAGGAAAGTCCACAACAAAACCCATCATAGCCATAAATGCAAAACCTAATGATAGAGAATCTTAAAAGCAGCAAGAGCAAAAGCAACTAGTTACATACAAGAGGAAACCCCATAAAGCTATCAGCTGACTTTCAGAAGAAACTTTGCAAGCCAGAAGGAAGCAGCACGATGTATTCATACAGGTAAAAGGAAAACAACCCACAGAAAGAATACTCCTCTGGCAAAGTCATCATTCAGACTTGAAGGAGAGAGAAAGTGTTTTCCAGAAAAAAATTAAAGCAGTTCATTACGTGTCAACTTGCCTTATAGGAAATGTTCAAGGTGTTGGATCGGGGGACTTCAGGAGTGCAGGAGGAACAATAGAAATGACAGGTGGCTCCAGAGGCTCCCGGAGTGCCGGAGGAACAATGGAAATGACCACCTCTGGGTCCTGCCGTCTTCCAGCCTCCCCCCACCCATTTCCTTCACCCTTGACTCTCCCACCAAAAGGATGTATGCCCCGGTCACATCTCCATAGGTAACCCGATACCTATGCAGGAAACAGATAAAAGACCCCCGCCAACTCCCTCCCAGTGCGACTTCTCCCACTCCCCTTTCCAGAGAAGAACCACTCCGGAGGGTGCTCACCTCCTCCCCGCACAAGTTTCCTGGCTCCCCTTCTCCTGAGCCCTGAAACTTCCTGGGAGAGTGCCTTTAATAAATCTTGCCTTGCACCCACTTTGCCAGGTGTCAGTTTATCTCAACTATAAAACCTTATACAAGGGATTTCATTAAGTGGAAAAGAAAAGAGCATAACTAGAGGTAAGAAAGTTATGAAAGGAAAAAACTTCACTGGTAAAAGCAATGAAATTGCAAAGGTAGTAAGGCAATATAAAGGCTAAAAGACAAAACTAGTAGAATCGGTAGTAACCAAAAATTAGTTAAGGAATTCACAAGATATAAAAACTACAAAATATGACATTGTATACATAAAAGGTGGAGGAGTAAAATTGTAGTGCTTCAGAATATGTTTGAACTTAAGCAAGCGTCAAGTTAATATACACCGAAATACTTATAGTATTACTTAAGAACCTAATAGTAACCGCAAACCAAAAACCTGTAATAGATACATAAGAAAAAAAGAGAAAGGAATCCAACCTAACGATGGTCATCAGTCATAAGGAAAGAGAGCAAGAAAAGAAGAAAGAAATGAGAAAACTACAAAACAAACAGAAACCAATTAACACAATTTCAGTAATACATACCTATCGATAAATTCCTTCAATGTAAAGGACCTAAACGTTCCAATCAAAAGAAATAGGATGACTGAATAAATTGAAAAAAAACAAACAAATAAGACATTTATATGCCGCTTACAGGTAACTTTCTTCAGATCTAAAGATACATACAGAGCAAAAGTGAAAGGATGGAAAAAAATATTTCATGCAAAGAAGAATGAAAAAAGCAGGGTAGCAATATTTATATCAGACAAAATGCTTTAAAACAAAGACTATATAATGAGAGAAAAAAAGGGCACTACATAATGATGAAGGGATCAATCCAACAAGAGAACACAACAATTGTAAATATTTTCATCCCAAACATAGAAGCAACTAAATATATAAACTATGTATTAGTAGACAAAAAGGGGGAAATTAAGTGTAAAACAATAATAGCAACGGATGCTAACACTCCACTTACATGAATGGATTAATCATCTGGACAGAAAATCAACAAGGAAGCTGTGGCTTTGAATGACACCTTCCATTCAGATGGACCTGAGAAATACATACAGAACATTCCATTCAAAAACAGCAGAATACACTTCTTTTCAAGTACACATGGAACATTATCTAAAATAGATCATATGTCAGTCTCCAAACAAGTCTCAATACATTTAAGAAGATTAAAGTGACATCAAGTATCTTTTCTGATTATATGAGACTGAAAATCAATTACAGGGGTTAAAAAATGGAATACACCAACATGCTGCAAAACAACTAGTAGGTCGATACAGAAGTGAAAGAGAAAATAAAAAGTATATGGAGACAAATGAAAATGGAAACACAATGGTTCAGAGTCTTTGAAACACAGCAAAAGCTGTTCTGAGAAATTTGCTTATAGCAATCAGGTATACCTCAAGAAGCAAGAAATGTCTCAAATAATCTAAGCTTACATCTAAAGGAATTAGAAGAATACACAAGCCAAAAACTAATAGAAGGAAGGATATAATAATAAGGATTAGGGGAAAAAATGAAATAGAGACTAAGAAAGACAGTAGAAAAGATCAAAGAGGCTAAGAGCTTTTGAAGAGGTTAACAAAAATGATAAACCTTCCTTCAGACTCATGCATTAAAAAAAAGACACACTATTCAAATAAATAAAATCAGAAATGAAAGAAGAGGGGATTAAAACCAGCACCACAGAAATGCAAAGGATGATAAGAGAATACTATGAAAAATTATGTGCCAACAGTTGGTCAAGCTAGAAGAAAAGAACGTATTTCTAGAAACATTCAATCTTCCAAAACTGAATTAGGAAGACTCAGAAACTCTGAACAGTAGTAAGAAAATTGACTTGGTAATTAAAAACTAACAAACCACTGTCCAGGAACTGCATGGCTTCATGAGTAAATTATACCAAAAACTTAAGGAAGAGCTCATATCTACCCTTCTCATGCTGTGCCAAAAAAACAGAAGAGAAATGAAAACATGCAAAATTTTTCTATGAGGCCAGCATTACCCTGGTACAAAAACCAGACAAAGACACTGCAAAAAAGGAAAATTAAGGACCAATATGAAAATAAATGCAAAAACACCCCGTTAAAATGGTAATAAACCAAATTTAACAATACATTTAAAAAATCATGAAGTCCCAAAAGTTCATTTTCGCTTTTGTTTCCTTTGCCTTTGGAGACGTATCTTGAAAGACGTTGCTGTGGCTGATATCAAAGAGGTTGCTGCCTATGTTCTCCTCTAGGATTCTGATGGATTCCCATCTCACATTGAGGTCTTTTATCCATTTCGAGCTTATCTTTTTGTATGGTGTATGAGAATGGTCGAGTTTCATTCTTCTACATGTAGCTGTCCAATTCTCCCAGCACCATTTATTGAAGAGACTGTCTTTTTCCCACTGAATATTTTTTCCTGCTTTGTCAAAGATTATTTGACCATAGAGTTGAGGGTCCATATCTGGGCTCTTTACTCCGTTCCACTGGTCTATGCACCATAATAACTGGTATTTAATCTAGGTATACAAGGGTGGTTCAATATCCACAAATCAATCAATGTGATATACCACATTAACAAAATGAAGGATAAAATTACATGTTTATCTCAATAGATGCAGAAAAGCCTTTTGACAATATTCATCATTTGTTGCTGATTAAAACTTTGAACAAAGCAGATTTAGAGGGAAGATACCCAACCATCATAGAGGCCCTATGTGACAAACCTTCAGCTAACATCATGTTCACTGGTGAAAGCTGAAGAGAGCTTTTCCTCTAAAGTCAGAAGCAAGACAAGGATATCCACTCTCACCGCTCTTACTCAACACAGGACTGGAGGTCAGAGCTGTAGCAATCAGACAAGAAAAAGGCATCCAGATTGGTAGAGAAGTTACTCTTTGATAGAGAAGTTTATCTGCAGATGGCATGACGCTATCTACAGAAAACCCTAAAGACTCTACCATAAAGCTATTAGAACTGACAGATGAATTTGATAAAGTTACAGAATAAAAAATTAATATCCAGAAATCTGTTGTTTCTATCCAAAATAACAAGAAACCAGAAAGAGAAATTAAGACACCAATGCCATTTACAATTGCACTCTAAAAGATATATTACCTAGCAATATCATGAGCCAAAGAGGTAAAGACCTGTACCCTGAACACAATGAGATGTGGATGAAGGAAATGAAAGATAACACAAATAAAAGGAAGTGCATACCATGTTCCTAGATTGGAAGATTTAATAGTGTTAAAATGCAATCCATATCCAATGCAATCTACAGACTCAATGTGATCTCTATCAAAATACCAACATTACTTTTCACAGACTAGAAAAAGTAATTCTACAAATTGTATGAAACCACCAACAACTACAAATAGTCAAATCAGTCAAGAAGGAAGAACGAAGCTGAAAGGATCACAATTCCAGGTTTCAAGATATGCCACAAAGCTACCTTTGTCAAAACAGTTTGGTATTAGCACAAAAACAGGAGGCCAATGGAATAGAATAGAGAGCACACAAATAAACACACTTATATACAGTTACAAAATATACAACAAAAACGCAAGGATATGTAATGGGGGAAAGGACAGTCACTTCAGTAAACAGTGCCAGGAAAACCAGACAGCTGCATGCAAAAACAACAATACTAGGCAACTACTACTACTACTACTACTACTACTACTACTACTACTACTACTACTACTACTACTACTTCTTCTCCTTCTTCTCCTTCTTTTTTAATCTGGGCAATATTTCTTTTTTTCTTTTAATTTTAATTTTAATTTTTTTTATTTCTTTTCAGGGTTCCAGATTCATTGTTTATGCACCACTCCCAGTGCTCAATGCAATACGTGCCCTCCATAATACCCACCACCTGGTTCACTCAACCCCCCACCCCCCACCCCTCCAAAATCCCCACACTCTTTTTCAGAGTCCATAGTCTCTCATCCTTCATCTCCCTGTCCGATTTCCCCCAACTCCCTTCTCCTCTCCATCTCCCCATGTCCTCCATGTTATTTCTTATGCTCCACAAATAAGCGACACCATATAATAATTGACTCTCTCTGCCTGAGTTATTTCACTCAGCATAATCTCTTCCAGTCCTGTCCATGTTGCTACAAAAGTTGGGTGTTCATCCTTTCTGATGGAGGTATAATACTTCATAGTATATACGGATCACATTTTCCTTATCCATTTGTCCATTGAGGGGCATCTTGGTTCTTTCCACTGTTTGGCGACCGTGGCCATTGCTGCTATAAACATTGGGGTACAGATGGCCCTTCTTTTCACTATGTCTGTATCTTTGGTGCAAATACCCATTCATACAATTGCAGGGTGATAGGGAAACTCTATTTTTAATGTCTTAAGGAATCTCCACCCTGTTTTCCAAAGATGCTGCACCAACTTGCATTCCCACCAGTGTAAGAGGGTTCCCCTTTCTCCACATCCCCTCCAACACAGGTTGTTTCCTGTCTTGCTAATTTTGGCCATTCTAACTGGTTTAAGGTGGTATGTCAATATGGCTTTCATTTGAATCTCCCTGATGGCTAGTGATGATGAACATTTTTTCATTTGTCTGATAGCCATTTGTATGTTTTCATTGGAGAAGTGTCTGTTCATGTCTTCTGCCCATTTTTTGATATGATTATCTGTTTTGTGTGTGTTGAGTTTGAGGAGTTCTTTATAGATCCTGGATATCAGCCCTTTGTCTGTATTTTCATTTGCAAATATCTTCTCACATTCCATGGGTTGCCTCTTTGTTTTATTGACTGTTTCCTTTGCTGTGCAGAAGCTTTTGATCTTGACAAAGTTGAAAAAGTTCATTTTTCCTTTTGTTTCCTTTGCCTTTGGAGACCTATCTTGAAAGAAGTTTCTGTGGCTGATATCTAAGAGGTTACTGTCTTTGTTCTCCTCTATGATTCTGAAGGAGTTCTGCCTCACGTGGAGGTCTTTTATCCATTTCGAGTTTATCTTTTTGTATGGTGTAAGAGAATGGTCGAGTTTCATTCTTCTACATATAGCTCTCCAGTTTCCCCAGCACCATTTATTGAAGAAACTGTCTTTTCTCCACTGTATATTTTTTCCTGCTTTGTTGAAGATTATTTGACATAGAGTTGTGGGTCTATATCTGGGCTCTCTACTCTGTTTCAGTGGTCTATGTGTCTGTTTTTATGCCAGTACATGCTATCTTGGTGATCACAGCTTCGTAATAAAGCTTGAAATTGGGCAACGTGCTTGCCCCCCAACCTGGGCAATTTTTTGAATGATACACAAAAGCAAACTCAAAGTGGTTTAAAAATCTAAATACATAAGACTTAGAACCATAAAACTCTTGTAAGAAACATAGGCCGTAATCTCTTAGACATCAATCTTAGCAATAGTTTTCTGCATCTGTCTCCTCAGGGAAAGGAAATAAAAGCAAACAAACTATTGGGATTCCAACACTTGCAAAGTGAAAGAATCTGTCAATCAAATAAAATGGCAACCTATTGAATGGGATAAAATGTTTGCCAATGATATCTCTAGTCAGTGGCTAATACCTAAAATATCTGACGATTCCTTGCAATTCGAAATGAACAAACAAACAAGCACACAGACACATAAAAAACCAGCTTCTAAGGTCAGGATGGATCTGAATACACTTTTACCCCTAAAAGATGTGCAAATGGACAAAAGATACATGAAAACATCTAAATCACTGATCATCAGGCAAAAGAAATCAAACCCATTATAAGATATTATAAGATATGAAATAAAGGTTTGCTTGACCTTAGCTTTGTATCAGCCTCGCTCCTTTAATCACAGACCCATTATTGGGGCACCCATTTTTGGGGGGACCTAACATATGGGGGCTCGCTGGGATTAAATGATGAGAACTGAGCCAGCATCAGAATTTCTGGATCTGAATCTGTCTGTCTGGTTGCACAGCTCCAGGTATGGCCTACCAGGGTGTAGCTGGATGCAGCCATGCTCCCCAGGGCTGGAGTGGATGCGGGGATGCCCCATCCCTCTTCCGGTAGATCATCTAGGGGTCCAAGCCCCCCCTAGGTGGTCATCTGGGTCTGTAGGGGGCCAGGTAACCCCCGTCTGTAGGGGGCCGGGTAAACCCCTTCTGTAGGGGTCTGGGAAAACTTCCACCAGCAGGGAGGGCCTCTGGGTCTGGTTCTGTTCTGTGGCTCTTCCTAGCGAGCGTCTGTAGGGAGGCCGGGACCCCCATCAGCGGCAGGCTGTCGGTGAGGGTCGCTGGGTCTGGTTCTGTTATATGGTTCCTCCCGGTGAGTGTCTGTAGGTAGGGGGAGCCGGGATCCCCCACCATTGGCAGGCTCTGGGTAAGGGCTGCTGGGTCTAGTTCTGTTCTTTGGCTCGTCCCTGTGAGCATCTGTAGGGGGCTGGGAAAAGCCCTGCTAGCGGCAGCCTCTGGGTGAGGGCGGCTGGGTCTTGTTTGGTTCTGTGGCTTGTCTTGGCGAGTTTCTCTAGGGGACCAAGAAATCCTCACTGGTGAGCGTCTGTAGGGAGCTGAAAGAAACCCCCACCCATGGCCAGCTCTGGGTAAGAGCCGCTGGGTTTGCGGTTGTCTTTGTCCTGTCTCTTTGTAGTCTGTTGTGGTGTTTGTTATGATTGAAGGAATGGGGCAAGCAGAGAGTAAGGGGACTCTGACTTTCATCTCTCCGTTCCTCCTAATAGATGTGGGGCTTTGCCCTCACTCATTTCGTGTGTTAAGGGCTATAACTGGAGCCAACGGGGGTTCGTCTAACTGGGGACAGAGACTTTAAGGAATATTCCCAAGCAGCTGCTGAAACAAACTTTGTTTCGGGGAATTCCTTGTCTTCTCTTGCCTGACATGGACTGCCTAGCCCCTCCCTCCTTGCTGGTGGGAAAGCATGGTGTGTGCTTCTCTCTTGGAGCTGATGAGCTCTAGAACTGGGAACCCTTTCTCTGCCTTCTGGTGGCACTTTGTTCTGTTCTTCACTGTCGGGAAACAAGAAGAGCGCCCCCTGGACCTAACACCCCCCACTCCGGATCTTCCCAACCGTGTCTCAGGTAAATGTTCGAAACGGAGTGGGCCCAGGTGGAACAAATCAGTATTTGAACTAAGTTAAGTTTGTCGGGTTAATTGGGATGAACAAGTCTTCTGAGTTATCAGTAGTAAATATGGAACTTCAGAGCTTTTAGTTAAAGTCAAACAAGCTTGTGTTATTTGTTAAAATCTGTTAAAATCTGTGTTAAAATCTGTTGAGATCTGTTAGCAAATAGATGACTAAACTGATGGTTAATTGTCTGTCTCAAAGTTTTAATGGGTAATTGTTAAAGTAGCTTTCAAAGTCTTTGCTAACCTGAAACTTTAAGCCAAATGGGATAAAATGCTAGAGCGCTGGTTGCTGGAACTAGGTTTGTGCTTTTGAAATCTGTTGGTAAACATGTTTTGTTCTTAACTGATTGATAAATTTGCCATCTAAAGAATTCTGTTGTAACAGCTCACAATTGGTTTATATTTAATCTTCAGTAGAGGTTAAGGTATTTCTAAGAATACAAAATTCTGTTATGTGTAATTAAGAGTGATGGAAATGAAAAAAGCAACTCTGTATGTAAAAACTAAGAGATATGTAAAAAGAGAAAAACCTGATGCCTGATTCCGTTTAAATAAGAAAGAGAGAAAAACAGCCCCAAGGCTATTGTCTGAGCTAGATCCGTTCCTAAAAAATGGAAGGAGAGACTGATCGCCTCCCATTAACTAGGGATACCCAAAGGAGAGGGTGTCCAACCTGTTTGAATCTGAAGAGTGCCTGACTGTGTCTGTGACTGTATGGCTCCACCGCTTTGGCTATGGAGTCTGAGTGGGCTGCACCCTGAGTCTCACGGGGCATCATATGGCATAATGGTCATCTACTCCACAGAGTAGCCTGGTCCGGGTTTATATGGACAGACCTTAGCTAAGATGCTCCTAATTTCCCACGACGGACATGAACAGGACAGCATCTGAAAGATCCCCCTCCCTTTGTCTGCGACAACTTTCATGATGGGAGGGAAACCCAGAAAACTCCTATCTTAAGACTGCATGCTTAAAAATAAAAAAAAAGGGAAAGACACTGGTATAGAAAAGCTGGTTTTCTCTCCGTTAAAAAGGACAAAGTTTTGGGGCGCCTGGTGGCTCAGTGGATTAAGTTGCTACCTTCAGCTCAGGTCATGATCCCAGAGTCCTGGGATCGAGCCCCACATCGGGCTCTCTGCTCTGTGAGGAGCCTGCTTCCTCCTCTCTTTCTGCCTGCCTCTCGCTGACTTGTGATCTTGGTCTGTCAAATAAATAGATAAAATAAATCTTTAAAAAAAAAAAAAGGACAACGTTTTCTTAGGTTAATTGAAATGTAAATATTTTCTCTTTGCCTGCCCAGAGTTGTAAATGAGATCTCTTTGGCTCTTAAGGCTTCATTGATATGCTAAGTTACTCAGGGAGTACTGCTAAATCAATGATAAACCTTGAGTTGCATTTGGGTAAATGCTGTAGCTACTCCAGAGGTTCTATACGTTTCCTAAAGTTTTAATGTTTTTTTTTTAAAGATTTTATTTATTTATTTCACAGAGAGAGATCACAAGTAGGCAGAGAGGCAGGCAGAGAGAGAGAGGAAGGGAAGCAGGCTTCCCACTGAGCAGAGAGCCCGATGCGGGGCTCGATCACAGGACCCTTAGACCATGACCTGAGCCGAAGGCAGAGGCTTAACCCGCTGAGCCACCCAGGCGCCCCAAAAGTTTTAATGTTTTGATATTTAACCATATCTATTCTGAGTTTTTGTCACCTGTAATTGCTTTAATTCTTTTGTAAGATGAATTCCGCCCTAAAGGAAATTCATATGGGAAGACTTTCAGGATGAATACAGGTCTTTGATATGTTAAAATCCTGGGAACTGAAATGAGTAAAGATTTACGGAAGTAAGGCTACATTCAGACTAAGCCAGCATTAGTAACATGGGACTAAATGAACTGAAAGGTTGTAATGTTGTGTCTCTTAATGTTTTAAACATTACTGGTCCTGTAGTGTTTGCTCCTCTAGACTAGGGAAACTTTTTCTTAAGTTACCTGTAACTTATAGAGATGTAAAGGTGTTCATTTGTAAATAAATCAAGGCATTCAACTATTTTCTCTATCTGAACCCTCTGAAACCAAAAGGGGTCAATAAGTATTCTTTCTTCCTTGGCAATCAGTCATTTGCAAAAGTTGAATAAGAATCTGTTCCCCTTGTAACAGGACAGCGTTGTAAACTGGTTACTTTACCAAGGCTTTGACTGGAATGTCATATTTGAAAAGACTCAGATATGACCAGACAGCTTAAAGGAACTAAGGTTGACTTTACAAAACCTGGAGCCATAAAGCCCTTTGGAACTGTTAGCCTGATACCTTGCTTACAGAGTTTCCTGCAGCCTCACCAGGTGAGTAAAGAATGTCACTCCCTGGCAGGGGCAGGACTTCAGGAAGAAGGATTTGCCCAAGTCGACAGGTATTGCAGGCATGTCTGATGGCAAGTACGTGTCTTGGCTTCTGGCCTGGGGAGGCTACTAAAAGTTCAACCTAGAGATTCCTTGTAAGAAGTTCCAGCAAAGCAGATTCTAAAAGATCTATACGATCATGCTCACTGTTCTTGCTGAGCTTATGTAAATAATTAGTCTAAATTTGTTGAAACTGGACTTGTTTTTCAATTGACTTAGTCCTGATTTGGCTATCTCTGGAAATGAGGGTTATTTTAGAGAGAAAAATTGTGTTTTAATAACATGACTTGGGGTGCCTGGGTGGCTCAGGGGGTTGATCCTCTGCCTTCTGCTCAGGTCATGATCTCAGGGTCCTGGGATCAAGCCCCGCATTGGGCTCTCTGCTCAGCGGGGAGCCTTTTCCCCCCCTCTCTCTGTCTGCCTCTCTGCCTCCTTGTGATCTCTGTCAAATAAATAAATAAAATGTTTAAAAAAAATAGCATGCCTTTATGGGTGTTAAATTCTAAATTAGATTATCTTTAAATGTTTATTTACTTAAGCTAGACAGCTTAAGGTAAACTTCAGAGAAGTTGCACGGTAACTCATGTAAACGATCTTGCCTTTGCCGGTCAGTCAGTCCTAGACAAACAGCCTTACTGAGTGCCCCAGCATCCGCCATCCCAGACGTTACCAAGCCCTTCCACTTGTATGTAGATGCAAAGGCAGGGGTGACTGAAAGAGTCAGACTCAGACTCTGAGGCCTTGGCAAAGGCCAATAACCTATCTTAGCAAGAAACTAGATCTAGTAGTGGTTGGGTTCCCCCTTGCCTCCGCATAATTGCTGCCACGGCCCTCCTGGTCAAGAATGCAGGTATATTTACAGAAATGGACTAAATTAGACTATAAAGGGGATTGGGCTAAGACTAGGAAGAAAATTAGTAAGCCAAATACATAAAGGCACTCATTTGGGAACATGCAAACTTAAAGAACTTATGGGCAAGCAGTTCCAGGTTTCTAAATTAGGGCATATTGCTCAAGATATGGTTGATAGATGTACTCAATGTCAGGCGGTAAATGCAGGAAGAACTAAAATGGGAAGAGGGAAAAGAAGTAGAGGTTTCGGTTACTGTAAAGTTTCGCACATGAGGTAAACATAACACCAGGCAAGCTGGGGATGGGCGCAAGGCAAGATTTATTAAAGGCACTCTCCGGCGAAGTTTCAGGGCTCAGGAGAAGGGAAGCCAGGAAAGCCACACCAGGAGGACGTGGGCACCCTCGGCCGAGGTTCCTCGACTCCGGAAAGGGGAGTGGGGGAAGTCACACTGGGAAGGAGTTGGTGGGGGTCTTCTATCGGGCCAAGGTAGGGCATGGGCTCACAGCCATATTTGGTGATCGGAAGGTATGGGGTGAGGGCGGTCCGTGATGGGCAGTTCCCAATTTGGAAGCTGCTGGGTGGAGAGTTTCAGTCTCCTGACGGTGACATGGAGGCCGCAGTGAGGGTGGCGGGAAAGTCCGCCATCTTGGAGAGGGTTGGCAGGAAGATCCGCCATTTTGGAGCCCTGGTTTCCCAGCTGGCCCATCACTTACCTCTTGTGATTGGGTCAGACAATAACCCTGCATTTGTAAGTTCAGTCTCACAGGCATTGGCCAAAGCCATAGGCACTAATTGGAAACTACGTTGTGCCTACCGGCCCCGGAGCTCGGGGCAAATAGAAAGAATGAATCAGACTCTTGAAAAGACCTCGACAAAGTTAATTCTGGAGACTGGTGATGGCTGGGTAGATCTCCTTCCCTTCACCCTCCTCAGGTCGCGATGTACTTAAATAAAGTGACCCCATTTGAAATACTGTTTGGGAGACCCCCCCCCCACCTTCGATTCCAAGAGGTTGCTATAGCAGAAATGACTGATCAGTCTGTACTCCAGTCACTGCAGGCATTACAGTCGGTCTTTTTTTTTTTTTTTAAGATTTTATTTCCTTATTTAACAGACAGAGATCACAGGTAGGCAGAAAGGCAGGCAGAGAGAGAGACAGGAGGAAGCAGGCTCCCTGCGGAGCAGAGAGCCTGATGCTGGGCTCAATCCCAGGACCCTGGGATCATGACCTGAGCAGAAGGCAGAGGCTTTAACCCACTGAGCCACCCAGGCGCTCCTACAGTCGGTCTTAAAAAGAACCCATGCAGGGATCTGGACTGCCCACACTGGGATGGAGATGGAGGTGGAGCCATATCCTTACCAACCCAGGGACTTGGTTTGGATATGTTGCCACCAAGTGGGAAACCTGGAGTCTCTATGGAAGGAACCATTTACTATCATCCTGACCACCCCCACAGCAATAAAAGTAAATGGCATCAGGGCCTGGATTCATGGGGGTCACGTCAAATGAGCCGAGGACATGGACACCCCCCAGAGGTGGATGCTGCTGCTGATGGACCCCTGCCTATTGTGGACTAAAACTAAGACTCAAAAAAACAAACAAACAATGAGTTCATCAAACTCATTGTTGCCCCTGTTGTTAAGATATAGGCAGGAGGTATAAGGAAGTGCAAAATAACAAAGAGGGGGACTTAACATTACTGTTTCTGGGTAAAACACACTGGAGTCATTAAAACAGCCTAGCAGCCATTAAAAGGGGGTATAGAACTGACTGAAGAGTCAAAGATTTGACTAATCTCCAAAGAAAAGAGGGAAATGTAAGGACCTATATTTATTTTTATTTTAGCCAGAGGCTTCCATTGAAGTTAAACAATAACTTTGTTGTTTAACCCTTAAAGAGTCCCTGCTCCCCTTCCCCCAGGGGACTTAAAAAACAAGTCCCGGAAACCAGCTCCAGGTAACAAAACCCAGATACAAGGGTGGGTTAGGCCAGGTGAAGACATCCGGATCAGTGGGGGGCGCATATTGTCTCCTAGCTACCAAGGTGATGGGCTAGTTTCCATGGCTACTGTGGGGTGAATTGTAATTCAGTTAGCCACCTGTGTGTGGCCAGGCCCAACCACATGGCCTTTGCTCTATAAAAGTTAGTCTGGAAAGCAGGGAGGAGTCGTCCTCTGTAAGTGGTGTCCCCAACCAGTCTGTTTGACGGTTGGCTGATTCTTGATGCTTGGCACGACATAAAGCTTTGCTTTGAACTTCACTTTGTATCAGTCTCGCTCCTTTAATCACGTACCCATTACTGGAGTACCCATTTTTGGGGGGGACCTACAGATATCACCTCCCACCTGTCAGGAAGATGAGTATCAAAATGGGAAGAAGTAACAAGTGCTGGCAAGGATATGGACAGAATGGCACCCTCTGGCACTGTCTGTGGGAATTTAAACTGGTGCAGCCACTCTGGAAACAGTACAGCATTTCCTCAAAAGGAAACACAACCCAATAATTCCACTTCTGGATACTCACCCGAAGAATACAAAAACATCTGTTGGGTACCCCAATAATGGGTCTGTGATCAAAGGAGCAAGACAGATACAAAGCGAAGGTCAAGCAAAACTTTATTTCATGCCAAGCATCAGGAATCAAACTGGCAGGCCAGGGTTGCACCTCTTACAGAGAGGGCGACCCCTCCCTGCTTTCCAGACTAACTTTTATAGAGCAAAGGCCCTGTGGTTGGGCCTGGCCACACACAGGTGGCCAATGAGATTGTAACACACAGAGAAAGCTGCACAGTCATGCTAGGTGACCAATTGAATTACAACTTACCCTAGTAGACATTTGATTTAGCCTATGACACCTTGGTTAGGATTGACGCCAAAAGGCACCCAAAGGGCGGGGCCCATACTCCTTGGTAGCTAGGAGACAGTATGCACCCCCACTGATTGAATACCTCCTCCTGGCCTGACCCACCTTTGTACTTGGACTTTGTTACCTGGGACTGGTTTCTGGCACTTGTTTTTAAGTAAGTTCCTTTGGTGGGGGGCGGGCAAAGTCAATTTAAGTTTTATAACAAAATGGCAGTTCAACCGGGGTGGGGCTGCTCTGGCTGAATAGGCCCTTACACATCAATCTAAGAAGACGTATGCATCCCTATGGGTTTATAACAGCATTTACAATAGCCAAGAAATGGAAAAAACCTAAGTGCCCTTTGATAGAGGAATGAATATAAAAGATGTGGTAAGGGGCACCTGGGTGCCTCAGTCAGTTAAGTGTCTGCCTTGGGCTCAGGTTATGATCCTGGGTCCTGGGATTGAGCCCCATGTTGGGCTCCCTGATCAGCAGAGAGCCTGCTTTTCCCTTGGCCTGCTGCTCCCCCTGCTTCTGCTCTCTGTCCCACTGTCTCTCTGACAAATAAATAAAGTCTCAAAAAAAATGTGGTATATATGTAGGACGGAATATTTTTCAGCCACAAGTTAGAATGAAATCTTTTTGCAGCAACATGGATGGACCTAGAGAATGTTAAGCTTATGAAATAAGCCAGACAGGAAAAGGCAAATACCATATAATTTAAATTATATGTGGAATCTAAAAACAAAAAAAAAAAATGAGCAAAGACAGAAAGTCTCATAAATACAGTGAAAAAATGGGTGGTTGTCTAAGGGGAGGCGGTGGCAGTGTAGTGAAACAGGCTAAAGGGATTAAGAGGCACAAAGCTCCAGTTACAAAATAAGTAAGTCACAGGGGTTAAAAGAACAGCATAGAGATGACAGTCAATATTGCTATAAAGTTGTATAGTGACAGATTATGTAACTATACTTGCAGCAAGCATTTTGTGTATAATTATCGAATCACTGTGTTGTACACCTGAAATAATAGAATGTCATATGCTAGCTGTACTTCAATTTAAAAAAGGAGAATCCGGACGCCTGGGTGGCTCAGTTGGTTGGAAGACTGCCTTCTGCTCAGGTCATGGTCCCGGGATCCCGGGATCGAGTCCAACATTGGGCTCCCAGCTCCATGGGGAGTCTGCTTCTCCCTCTGACCTTCTCCTCGCTCATGCTCTCTCTCACTGTCTCTCTCTCAAATAAATAAATAAAATCTTAAAAAAAATAAAATAAAAAAGGAGAATCCATTTTATAATTAAAGGTAGCTCTTGCATGATATAAAAGAGTAATAAAGAAGATATATATATCTCAGTTTTTAATATCAAGTAGGAAAGTCTAAATAAGTTTAATTTTCAATTAAAAAATTCAATACTTTCTATGAAAATATGACATATATTCTGTTTATATTATAACATATTTATAACTAATTTGTATTTATTCAGAAAATAACAAAAACTAATGTCATCCTGAAGAAGTTTAGGAATGAAAGGCACCAGACAAGATTATCTCTCCTCCACCCCCAACCCTCATCCCCCACCTCCCAGACATCTGAAACTGTGAGTTTCTCCTTCCTGAACTACTTCTGAAACTCACATAGTTGGGAGCTCAACCTTATGACAAGAAGGGAGGTGGTTGGTTCATAAGCTAGAGTTTCTAACTGGATGGAAACTATTTTTGAAAAAATGTTCAGTTCATATGTGTCTCATCCACAATATGCATTCAGGTCAAAATAAAAGTTCCTTTATGCCATTCTGGTACAGCATGCTTGCTGGAAAGGGATATCTAAGATGCTTTAATATATATAGTTTTAATACATGTGATTTAAATATAAATAACTTGTTACAAAAAAAATTTTTTTTTAAAGATTTTATTTATTTATTTGACGGACAGAGATCACAAGTAGGCAGAGAGGCAGGCAGAGAGAGAGGAAGAAGCAGGCTCCCTGCTGAGCAGAGAGCCCGATGCGGGGCTCTATCCCAGGACCCTGGGATCATGACCCGAGCCGAAAGCAGAGGCCTTAACCCACTGAGCCACCCAGGCGCCCCCCAAAATTTTTATACATACCCATATGTGTAGCTTGGTAAAGTTTTCATGGGTGACTGACTAGATTCTCTTAAGATTTCAGCTAAACCTCAGCATTAAAAATCGGAGTTGCTGTTTGTGTTTCCATAACGTTTAGTAGCAATAACAAAATACAATGTAAGATTATGAAACCACTTACCTTAGTATTGAAAATTTACAAGAGCCCTTTCCGGATGGATGCAACTATGCAACTCTATGTAAAGCCAGACACTGAATAAAGCCGAACTAGGTTGAGTCTTACTTGGCAAGGTAGGTTTGACTTTCAGGATCCCACAGACATTCAGGACCAGGCTGAAGGATACTGCAACATGTTACAGCTGTGCCATTGGAAATAGGTGATCTTCATGCTTAATGAGGTGCCAGAAGAAAACAGAGTTCATGATTGTTCCTGAATGCTGTGGTTCTAAGGGGTTACATGTCACTTTTATGGAGGTTTCATTGGATGAACAAAACTCTTGACTCTACTTGCATGCTGGGAAATATGGGAAAGTACCTTTGTACTAAATGGACAGAAAATGTTTCTGATACATAATCACACCATTACAAAATATCTTTTGCAAATACAAATATTTTGAACAAACATTCAGAATAACTTCAGATAATTACATCCAATTTTTAAGACAATGGCTCTTTTCAGCAAAACTTGCAGGGTAATAAAAAAAATAGTCCAAGATTCAGGTATTCATTCATTTGAAAAAACTATGTGAGTGTCAGCTTGATGCCAGCAAAATTCTACATTCAGGAGACTTAAAAATTCCTGATTTATGGAATTTATATTTTAAGGGAATAGAGAGAAAACAAAACAACAAAATTAATATAGTATGTGAGATTATGCGTACTGTAGCATCCTTTGTTATTTGTATGTCATTTGTGCTCCTATTGCTTTTCTAAAAAAATATTTACTTTGTAGATCAAGCATCTCATAAAAACGTTTTAATGTAGGGCACCTGGGTGGCTCAGTGGGTTAAGTCTGCCTTCAGCTCAGGTCATGATCTCAGGGTGCTGAGTTGGAGCCAAGTATTGGGTTCTCTGCTCAGCAGGGAGCCTGCTTCCCCCTCTTTCTGCCTGCCTCTCTGCCTATTTGTGGTCTGTCTCTCTCTGTCAAATAAAGAATTAAAATTAAAAAAGTTTTTAGGGGCGCCTGGGTGGTTCAGTGGGTTGAGCCGCTGCCTTCGGCTCAGGTCATGATCTCAGAGTCCTGGGAAGGAGCCCCGCATCGGGCTC
The DNA here is from genome assembly GCF_002288905.1 of Enhydra lutris kenyoni. NCBI lineage: Eukaryota > Metazoa > Chordata > Mammalia > Carnivora > Mustelidae > Enhydra > Enhydra lutris. Next base: position 308,927 of record NW_019154214.1, on the reverse strand, counting down.
TCTGCTCTCTAGGGGAGCCTGCTTCCTCCTCTCTCTCTGCCTGCCTCTCTGCCTGCTTGTGATCTCTCTGTCAAATAAATAAATAGAATCTTGAAAAATAAAAAAGTTTTTATGTGACAGCTGACGAGTTAAGACTCGTAAATTCATTACCATTTTAAGGAGCTTGCCTCAAAATATGGTTATATTGTGACATAGATATATGTGGTGCACATTCTTCTTCGTATGTTTAGAGTTTCCCTTGTGGGTTCGACTTTGGTATTCATGCTATGCAGTGTGTATCAGTGGTTCCTTCTTCCATATTTAGCCTTTCAGTGTTTGGTAGGGGTGTGAAGGGTGAAGTGAAGTGTAGTTGTTTCTCTTGAGTTGCTTGAGTCATGGAGCGGAGATTTGGGCTGGTTCCATTTTGCGGCAGCGCGGGCCTGAAAAGGGTCTTGGATCTGAGCGAACATCCTGGCATTTCAGCAGTTTCATCGAGAAATGGAAGGAGGTCATCTTCGGGCACAGAAGTGGCATGAGCAGAAGAAAGAAGTGCATGAGGGAAGAGAGGAAACAAAGGACGGGTATGACTGTTGCAGAGAAAGTACAGAGGGAGCAGGACCAGCCAGTTTAAAGAGTAGAAAGGGTAGGAATCGGAATGGAGAGTGTAGGAGAAGCAGAGAAAGAGGACTTTCAGCCCTGGCAGTAGGCGAAATTGGAAGACGCAGTAGAGGGTGGAGGAAGAGCAGCGAACCAAGAAGGCAGAGCGTGAGGAGTTATAGCAGGAGTTAATGCTTGGCAAAACTGGGGGAAGACTGTAGGAGGAGTTGAGGATAGAGGGAGAAGGTGTGGCCTTTTACCACATTCTCGCCCACACCCAGCCTGGCTGGAGTGCGAGAGAAGATGGCCGTGCTTGCTTTAGGAGTGGAAGGGGCGCAAGGAATGGCTGTGCCATAACTTTGGAATGTGTCATTTGGAGCGATTGTCGGAGGCTATCTATTCGATAGTCGGTGCGCTGGCTCTGGGCGAAGAATGCACCAGGCGCGGAGGGTGGTACTGCACTGCCCCCCAAGCGTGCGGTGCTCCGGGTCTTAGTATTGACTGAGGAGGAGTATCGTGGACGCAAGGGGCGCCTACAGAGACCGTGCAGTCATGCCGTGGCTCAGCGGCGGTCGGCGGCGGTGGAGACAGCCGAGGGAAATTACGAGGAAGCTGCCGCCGCTAGCACTTCCTGTGCACTCAGCACAGCTGCCGACTCAGCCATCTCTGCCTCGGATCTCCACAGCCCGGGAGAGCGCCGAGCTGCCGCTGCCCGCCGGCTGGGAGGAGGCGCGCGACTACGACGGCCGCGTCTTCTACATCGACCACAACACGCGCCAGACGTCGTGGATCGACCCCCGCGACCGGTAAGGGCGGGGTCGCTGGCCGGGGCTGGGATCCGGGCTCTCCATCCCTTGGGCTCTGGGAGGAGATCGAGGAAGCCCGGAGGCCTCCGGGTCCGGGCGAAGATCGCGTGTCTTCGGGGCCCCGGCGGGGCTCCGGGCTCCCCTCGCCCCCACCCTGGGGTCTTGGACGAGGATCGAGGCGCCCCTCTCCGGCCTCGAGGCTCCGGAGTGCGGAGCCCCGGCCGCCTCCCGGCCCCCGCTGCGGGGCCGGCACAGTGACTTGGTTCCCTCACGTCACCCGCTGACCGGCGCCTGGAAGCTGGGCGCCTGGAATTTCCTCTCCCAGGGCTGACCGATGGCCCTCTTTTCCTTTTTCCGCCGGGGCCTCGCCCATCCCTCCCGGGCCTCGGCGGCCCACCGCCCCCGGCCCCGCGGCGGCCAGATGAGCTGTCATCTTGGAGCAGAAACGTGCGCTCCAGCTTCGTGGTGTGGGTTCCTTGTCTGGCGGGCTCAGCCTAGTTTCCAACCAAAGACTGCTGCCAGATGGGCCACTTGAGGGATTCCCAGTTCTTTCGGAGCTGGGAGAGCCTGCTCCCAGACCGTGCTGGTTGCTCTTTAGCGCCTTTTAAACAACCGACTTGAAATTCTGATTGAAGTAGCCTTGCGTACTGCAGCCAGAATGGAATATGATTAGACCCATATGCTTTTGGAGTAAACGGATATCACCACTTGAATAGAATTTTCTTTTAAAATGTATGAACACAAGTTTAAATTGCCGTTTACTTCTGTAAATAAATACTATAAAGTAAAAACTGTTCTTCCAAAAGCACTACCAGATTATATTCATTAACTGAATGTAAGAACATTTTTCCTTAACTTTCCTTAACTTTCTATTCCATTGTCAAGTAGAGTCACTATTTCTAGTGCATATGTTTCTAGCTGCATATGTAAGGATGCATTTCTTGTGTAATTGGGAATTCTGTTGAAGTCGAGTGTTCGCAGTAGTTATCTGATACGTTGTACTATCTGAAGCACTATCTGTTCATACTGTTCCTCTGTGCCATAAAGGAAATGCTGCAGACTTCCCAGTAATTTTAAGACTTAAAAATGTGCAGTGTAATAACGTTGCTCCTGCTTTCTCCTTACCACTGACTAGCACTGCCATTTGATAATAAACTCTGTAAGCCAGATGCCCCCAAATTATTGTTTCAACATATGTCTGGGTCAAGATAGGAGAAGGCAAAACAAAGCAAAAACGATTTTGGTTCCCTAACATTCTCTCTGAACATTGCAACCTTTTTGACTCAGTAATTTATAAGAATCCTCACACAATTTTTTTATGTTAGAAATATGAAACTTGAAAATCAGGTGACAATGCATAATTTTAACCAAAGATAATAGCCACAACTGTCTGACCAAGGCTTGGATGACTATAAAATGAGTACAACTGGTTGGCTCATTTTTTTTGCTGCATATCTTTTAAAGCACTAACAACTGGAAAATGAGCCAATTCATTTTCTTTCTTTTTTTTTTTTTTTAAGATTTTATTTATTTATTTGACAGACAGAGATCACAAGCAGGCAGAGAGGCAGGCAGAGAGAGAGGGAAGCAGTTTCCCTGCTGAGCAGAGAGCCCGATGTGGGGCTTGATCCCAGGACTCTGGAATCATGCATGACCTGAGCCGAAGGCAGAGGCTTTAACCCACTGAGCCACCCAGATGCCCGCCAATTCATTTTCTTAATTAAAAGATATTTATGGGGCACTTGTGTGGCTCAGTGGGTTAAAGCTTCTACTTTGGCTCAGGTCATGATCCCAGGGTCCTGGGATCAAGCCCCACAGCGAGCTCTCTGCTCAGCAGGAAGCCTGCTGCCCCCTCTCTCTCTACCTGTCTCTCTGCCTACTTGTGATCTCTGTCTGTCAAATAAATAAATAAAATCTTTAGGGCGAAAAATATTTTTAAACTTTTTTTTTTCCCCCAATGTTTTAGACAAAAACGCACCAAATGAGGAGATGGGGAGGGAGGAAAAGGAGACAGAAAGAATCTTTTTTTTTTTTTTAAAGTTTATTTATTTATTTATTTGAGAGAGAGAGAGAGAGAGAGAGAATGAGAGAGATCACAAGTAGACAGAGAGAGGGAAGCAGGCTCACTGCTGAGCAGAGAGCCCCATGTGGGACTCAATCCTAGGACCCTGAGATCATGACCTGAGCCGGAGGCAGCAGCTTAACCCACTGAGCCACCCAGGCGCCCGGAGATGGGAAGAATCTTAAGCAGATCCCATGACTGGGCTCCCTGCAGAGCTGGATCTGACCACCCTGAGATCATGACCTATGCTGAAATCAAGACTACAACCCTTAACTGAGTGAACTACCAGATGCCCCCCAAATGAGTCAATTCAAAATACTGCTTCGCTTAGAACAGAATAAAGTATTTTACAACATTTTCATTGTTTTGAATGGAAATTGATAATGAAAACTTCAGTGTATTAATTTTTGTTTTATAATATAACAAACAACATAGGTGAGCAGATTATCATAGAAATCAGAATGTAGAATCATCTCCATATAATTCATGCTCATTATCTGTTTCTTTTTATAAAAATTAGTTTGTATTATTGAATGACCTATTTTTGTATTTAGGCATTTTATTTTTTTAAATTTCAAAATTTATTTTTTTGTTTGAGTAGCAGGTTTAAAAAAAGTACTTCTTCCAATGCTAGAAGTACCAGTCCAGTTTTTGTAGGGGACTTTCCCTTAAAACTTCTAATTAATGATTACTACATAGCAATAATTTATGATTCTAAATTCTAAATTCCAAATTCACTGTCTGCATCTGATCCTTTTGGATGATGTATGATCTGCACATACACCCTAAGCCTAACCCTAACCACATAACATTCAAATAGAGAACAGTTAAGAAAGAAGGTAATTAATAGTGCTTTAAAGAAAATGAAAATAAATGAAGGTAGCAGATTAGATATATATTGTTGCTGACTTAACACACTGTTGTATACATAATTTAATATAAATCATAATAGCACAAGATATGCAACTTTAAGCAAAGTTATTTAAGGCCGAGAGTTCTAAACAAAATCTCACCTAGAATTTTAGAGCAATTCCATCCACAGTATGTTCAAGAGCACTGGTATTTGCAACCAAGGGAATATTGGCAAGTTACTGTAACAGTAGTTTTATTTTTATTTTTTATAAAATTTTATTTATTTGAGAGAGAGAGAGCACAAGCAGGGGGAGCAGAGATAGAAGCAGGCTTCCCTCTGAGCAAGGAGCATCAGTCAGGGGTAATCCTAGAACCCCAGAATCATACCCAGTGCAGATGCCCAACTCCCAGGTGCCCCTGTAACAATACTTTTAAAAAGCTATACTATGGTCTCCTGGGTGGTTCAGTCAGTTAAATGTGTGCTGTTGGCTCAGGTCATGATCTCTGGGTCCTGGGATCAAGTCTGGCATCGAGCTCCATGTTCAGGAGTCTGCTTTTGCCGGTCCCTGGAGTTGGTGTTCTCTTTCATGATCTCTCTCTCAAATGAATAAATAAAATGTAAAAAACAAAAACAGAAATTAAAAAGCTATACCAAAGGAGGTTTCAGCTTAAGAAATATCTTTAGAGATGTGGCTAAAAACTCAGTATTTTAAATTTTTATTGTAAACTTATCTTAGGTTTGTTATTTCTGTAAATCAATACTATATATATATATAATTTTTCTAGTTAGTCTGGTTTCATAGCTGAAAACTTGTTGAAAAATATAGTTAATGTACCATTTCTGTGGCTTGTGGTTTCTGTGGGTGAGTCTTATGTGTTTTACATTCATGGTACATGTGTTGGGTATATTATTGATTTAGGATTTGAAGACCACTTTATAAAAAGATATTTAGGGAAAGAAATAAGGGAAAAATAGTTTTGCCTACTTTGGAAGTATTCAGTGTCCTTGAAACTTGCTTAAATACATGCTTTCTGTGGAGTTTTGATATTAGCTTATAAGTGGGCACCAACTTCATCGATATAGGAGTGACATAACTTTGTGGAGGTTTAAGGAGCACAATTTAATGCTTTCATGAACATATACATTGCAAATGCCTATCTTAAAAGGCATTTTTCATTTCCTTTGGATATATAGCCATAAGTGATATTGTTTGATCATATAGTAGTTCTACTTTTAATTTTTGAGGAACCTCCATGCTGTTTCCCAGAGTGGTTGCACCAGCTTGCATTCCCACCAACAGTGTAGGAGGGTTCCCCTTTCTCCACATCCTTGCCAACATCTGTTGTTTACTGACCTGTTAGTTTTAGTCATTCTGACTGGTGTGAGGTGATACCTCACTGAGGTTTTGATTTGCATTTCCCTGATGAAGAATGAAGTTGAGCATCACTACATCATTTTCATGGATCCTTTGGCTGTCTGTATATCTTTCTGGGAAAAATGTCATTGAGATTCTCCATCATAAGAAGACATCTCCCATTCCATAGGTTGCCTTTTTATTTCAGTGGTTGTTTCCTTTGATTTTTACTTATACTTTTGGTACCAAATCCAGAAGTTTTTGCCCAAACCAATGTCAAGGAGCTTTCCCTCTGTGTTTTCTTTTAGGAGTTTTATAGTTAGAGGCCTTACATTTAAGCCATTAATCCATTTTTAGTTTATTTTTGTAAGTGGTATATGATAGGGACCCAGCTTTCTTCCATATGTGCATTGCTATTGTGAATGGAATTGTGTTTTCCATTTTTATTTTAGAGTTTCTCACTGTAAGTGTATAGATAAACAACTGGACATCATTATAATGTGTCTGATCTCATTAATTCATTCTAATAGTCATTTAGTTGACTCCTTGGGATTTTTGATGTACAAAATCATGTCGTCTGAGTAGAAGTATGTTACTCTTTTCTTTATTATTGGGATATGTTTTATTCCTGTTCCTTGCCTTGTTGCCTCTTCTACAACCTGCCCTACAATGCTGAATTGGAGCAGTCAGAGCATGTTCTTGTCTTGTTCCTGGTATTAGGAGAAACCATTCATTTTTTACAAACTCTGGTATTAGCTGTGAAGTTCTTTTTTTTTTTTTTTTTTTTTTATTTATTTGACAGAGAGAGATCACAAGTAGGCAGAGAGGCAGGCAGAGAGAGAGAGGAGGAAGCAGGCTCCCCACTGAGCAGAGAGCGATGCGGGACTTGATCCCAGGACCCCGAGATCATGACCCGAGCCAAAGGCAGAGGCTCAACCCATTGAGCCACCCAGGCGCCCCTATCATAGAAGACTTTTGAACTTTGTTAGATGCTTTTTGTTCTGTCCTTGAGAAGATCATGTGATTTGTGCAGTCTTTACATATATGTCTTTTTTTTTTTTTTTAAGATTTTATTTATTTGACAGAGAGAGACACAGTGACAGAGGGAACATAAGCAGGGAGAGTGGGAGAGGGGAGAAGCAGGCTTCCCGCTGAGCAGGGAGCCCAATTTGGGACTTCATACCAGGACTCTGGGATCATGACTTGAGTGGAAGGCAGTTGCTTAAGGACTGAGCCTCCCAGGTGCCCTGTCTTCAGGTTCACTAATTCCTTCTTTTGCTGGTTCAGATATACTGTTGAGCTACTCTAGTAAAATTTTCATTTCTGATAGTGTAACTTTTTATTCCATAAATTCAGTTTGGTTCCTTAAGGAAAAATATCCATTTATTGATGTTTTCCTTTTGCTGTGGCGTTGTTATCCCACATTCCTCTACTTTTATAATCATACTTTCTGGCTACTTTGAAATATTTTTTCTGCTAAGTCTAATATTTTATATATATATATATTCTGCTAGTCTAAAATTATATCTGTTAAGTCTAATATTTTTTCTGCTAAGAGTGCATTCTTGTAAGTAATGTTTTTTTACTACTTTTTTGGACCAATGTATAAGGCATGTTTTCCTTGTATTTCCCATAATGTTTATTTTGGGGGGTGGTTGGGGGATTGAAAATTACAGATGCTACAGATTGTAGCAACACTGTGTAGGGGACCCTCATTCCTTGCCTTCCTCCCCCACCTCTGAGGTTATTTGGGTATTTAGTGATTCACTGCATTGGTTTATTTTGGTTTGTTTCATTATGTTTCATTTTTAGTGCAGTCTATTTCCTAGTCCTCTCCCCATCTCAGTCCCCCAGGATCACCCTATAGCACTGTTAAGGGTCTGGTTTTGCTTCTAGAGAGGCAAAGCTTTGAATATTCCCACGATCACCCTATGTGACAGCGATGCTGAAATGGCTCTCATTTTTGTTTTCTCTGACTACACCTGACTGTTAAATTCCACTAACTGCTATTGTATTGCTCTCTTTTTTTCAACAATGTCTAGAGGCATCAGTTGCTTTACAGACTAATTCACTCAAATTGTAAAGGGATTTTTTTTTTAAAGATTTTATTTTTTATTTTATTTGAGAGAGAGACAGTGAGAGAGAGCATGAGCGAGGAGAAGGTCAGAGAGAGAAGCAGACTCCCCGCGTAGCCGGGAGCCCGATGCGGGACTCGATCCCGGGACTCCAGGATCATGACCTGAGCTGAAGGCAGTCGTCCAACCAACTGAGCCACCCAGGCGTCCCTGTAAAGGGATTTTTGAAAGAAGGTATTCTGAGGTCCGGGTTTAATATTTATCCTGACCCAGGAAAGCTCTTCTTACCTACTTACTCACATTTGGTCTCTGTGAAGTAGGCAGTTTACAGGGCATAGGCTGTATTTGTATTTTAGAGCCACAAATGTCCTCCCAGTTACATTTCAGTGCAAATTCCATTTTTTTCTGAAAATACCCATGGGGCGCCTGGGTGGCTCAGTGAGTTAAAGCCCCTGCATTCGGCTCAGGTCATGATCCCAGGGTCCTGGGATTGAGCCCCGCATCATTGGGTTCTCTGCTCAGCAGAGAGCCTGCTTCCCTTCCCTCTCAATCTGCCTGCCTCTCTGCCTACTTGTGATCTCTTTCTGTCAAGTAAATAAATAAAATCTTAAAAAAAAAAAAAAAAAAAGGAAAGTACCCTTAGGTTTAACTTTTTCTATCTTTTGTTGCAAATGAGCTCTGTTCCTTTGGTAACAGATAGGGGCTATGTGTTTATGACCTTCTCTTCCAGGCAGAATCTCCCAAGACTCCATAGCTGGGAGGGTGGAGGAGACAAAGACACACTTCACTGTGAGTGACATCATTGGTTTAGGAGCAGGGGTCTCAGCAGAGTAAGGGCAGTTGCTGGAGGTCTTCTCGTTTTGTGTCTCCTGAAACCACTCTGTGGGGGTAGTCAAGCTATCTAGAGGGCTCAATTTTTTTCTAAACAGTATCTAAAGAAAATGTTACTTTATAGGAGAGTTTCTCAAACTCCAGTGTAGTGACTTTGGGACTGTACCACTTTCAGTTGTGTTTGCTATCTTGTGTAATGTAGTGTTTGAGCCTTTTTGACCTCCAGCTATGCTAACATCTGTGTCATCAATTATGACACCTAGAATGTTTCTAGCATTTCCAAAAGTCCCTGGAAGGAGGGGATAGCAAAACAAGGTCATCTAGAGTTTAGAAACACTATGCTACTGCCAGGTTGTTTAAATGTTTCATCTGTTAGAGCTGTTTGTTTCATGTAGATTAATATGATCTTGGATATAATATAGCATGTGTAATAGTACAGAAGACTAATTTCTGTGTTTGGGTGAAAAATGGATTCCATTTAAATGGAAAGATTTGACATACTCTTTTTACTGTATAGCAGTGCTAATACTAGTAAATTAAACTATGGACACCCTTTTTAAAAAGAGTAGTACTTTGTGGGGTTTTTTTTTAAGAGCAGTTTTAGATTTACAGCAGAATTGAGCAGAATACGAAGAATAACATCACTATCATGGGAGCATGACTCATTCCTCCTATCTCTCCCTTTGATCAGCAGCTAATTAGATGTCCATAAGCAAAACAAAATGTCTTACATCTTACACCAAGAGCCCGAGGAGCTTTCTGGTCCACCTGTGCAACTGAAAGTAGGTAGATAGGACCTCAGTAGGAGCTATAGACCCAAGGCAGTTAGTGAGCCTGTACCCTGTACCACCCCTAGTTGCCATGGTGGTAGTGGAACGGTGGGACAACAAAACTGGGGTGGACGCCCACAGGCAAGAGAAGTTGTGGAGCTCCTGCCTTTGAATAGGGGAGAATCTGGCACAGCACTGCTGTGGAGAAAAAAGAATTTGAATTCGGAGGAGAGGGAGGAACTTGGCAAAGCTTCCCCCTTTTCAGGGTGGTACTACAAGGGGAGATAACCTGTTTGGCAGGACCTGCAGTAACCACTCTGGCAGAGGAAGTGGGAAGTAGTGAATTTACTGCCTGTGTCTCTTGGGTCCATTATGACTGGAGAAACCTGTTTTCTCTCCAGCAGCACCTGGATGTCTGAAGATGAACCCTGACTGGGGGTGAAGGGAGAGGGAAGGGAAGGAGGCGAAGAAGAATGCCAACGGCGATTAAAGGATTGCATTTCTTACTGTCTGCTTAGGAATTCAGCAAATTTATATTGCCTGCAAAGGTCTGGGAGGGCCCATTACCATCTGGTAGTGACACCTCTGAAGCCCCAACTGCTTAACTCACATCTCCCGGTACCCAGCTGCTCTCTGTATACATTCCCAAGTGTATCCATTGTGAGGGAACTCTGGAATATGGGAAGGGTTTTCCAATTATAGGCCAAGGTCGTGGGGTAAGGGATAACCCACAGATTTGACAGCACTGCATCCTGGAATACAAAAGAAAGGCGTCTAATAGCCAGCCAGTTAAATTATAACACAGAAGACAGAAAACGCTAATTTAAAAAGGTGTCTTTTATTTTAAATGTGAAAGCAGAGACACTCATTCAAACACAATCAAGTCAAGGAAATGTGTGACAAAAATAAAGTGAACGTTGTCTAATAGCTAAGCTCAAAGGCATGGAATATTGTAATCTAGTTCACAATGTTCAAAATAGCTATTAGAAACAAATTCAGTGAACTATAAGAAAACTCAGAAAAGCAATTGATAAATAGATACAGGGCTAAAATTAATGAGCAGAAGCAGTTCTTAACCAAATATATTGACATTCTCATAAAGCCACAAAGAAATTTCTAGAGAAGAGAACTCAAGAAATGAAGAAGAAAAATGCAATAGAGAGCATCAGTAGCAACATAGATGAGACAGAAAGAATACTGACTTGGAGGATAGAGAAATAATACAGTTAGGAAAAGAGAAAGAACTAAGACTATTTTATTTTAAGTGAAGAAAAACCCTGTGAGGGCTATCATATTTGATCAGAGAGGCAAATATTAGAATAATTTGAATTCCAGAAGGAGAAGGCAGGGAAAAGGCAGAGAGTGTATTTTAAAGAACTTCCCAAACTGGGGAAAGACTTGTACATACCAGTGCTCAAAACTAACAGAACCCCCTAGTATCTTTTAAAAATTTTTAAAATTATTTTTTACTTTTATTAACATCTAGTGTATTATTTGCCCCAGGGGTACAGGTCTGTGAATCATCAGGCTCACACATTTCACAGCACTCACCATAGCATATACCTTTCCCAGTGTCCATAACCCAACCACCCTATCACTTTCCCCTCCCCCCCACAACCATCAGTTTATTTCCTGAGATTAAGAGTCTCTTATGGTTTGTCTCCTTCCCGATCCCATCTTGTTTCATTTTTTCCTTTCCTGCCCTTCACTGCCCCCGCCCTGCCTCTCAAATTCCTCATATTAGTGAGATCATATGGTAATTGTCTTTCTCTGATTGACTTATGTTGCTCAGCTTAATACCCTCTAGTTCCATCAATGTCATTGCAAATGGCAAGATTTCATTTCTTTTGATGGCTGCATAGTATTCCATTGTATATATACACCACATCTTTATCCATTCATCTGTTGATGGACACCTATATTCTTTCCATAGTTTTGGTATGGTGGACATTGCTGCTATAAACATTGGGGTGCATGTGCCCCTTTGGATTACTACATTTGTATCTTTAGGGTGAATACCCAGGAATGCAATTGCTGGGTTTTAGGTAGCTCTGTTTTCAACTTTTTGAGGAACCTCCATGCTGTTTTCCAGAGTGGCTACACCAGCTTGCATTTCCTCAAACAGTGTAGGAGGGTTCCCCTTTCTCCGCATCCTCGCCAGCATCTGTCATTTCCTGACTTGTTAATTTTAGCCATTCTGACTGGTGTGAGGTGGTAGCTCATTGTGGTTTTGAATTGTATTTCCCTGATGTTGAGTGATGTGGAGCACTTCTTCATGGTGTCTGTTGGCCATCTGGCTGTCTTCTTTGCAGAAATGTCTTTTTGTGTCTTCTGTCCATTTCTTCATTGGATTATTTGTTCTTCGAGAATACCCTAGTATCTTAGTGCAAAAAAGACCTTTTCCAAGACACAGTATAACGAAAATGTCAAAAATAAAGATAGAGGATCTTAAAGGTATCCAGGAAGAAGGAAAACAAGGAACAAAGGAATGATGGAATGAAAGAAAAGAGGGAGGGAGGGAGGAGAGGAGAGAGGGAAGAGGAAAGGGAGAGAGAGAGAGAGAGAGAGAGAGGAATCAATCAATCAATCCCCATCCTCTCAACACATCTATCAGCAAAAACTTCACAGGCCAGGAGATAGTGGAATGACATTATTTAAAAGGTTGAAAGGTAAACATTGCCAGCCAAGAATAATTTATCTGGCAAAGTTATCCTTCAGACATGAGGAAAAACAAAAGTTTTCTCAGACAAATAGAAGTGGCCTTGCAAGAAATGCTAAAATGAGATCCTTAAGCTAAAATAGAAAGATGCTAATCAGTGACATGAAAATATATGAAAGTACACATCACACTGGTAAGCATGAAAAATGCAGTCAGAATTAGAGAATTTAATATGAGATAGTTTGCCCACATAATTACAGTGTAAAGATTATAGGAAAGGTATTAAAAATTACTATAGTTACATAATTTGTTAGTAAACAACATGAAAAGAAGTAAATTGTGACAAAATATATAAAAAATACAAGAAGGAGGAGTAAAGGGGTGCAGACTTCCTAGGTGAATGGAGATAAGTTATTACAAGTAGGAATGGAATGTTTTGGCTATGAGATGTTCTCTGTAAGCCTCATGGTAACCACAAAGCAAAAACCTTGAGTAGACTCCTGAAGCAGTTAAAAAAAAAAATGGAAACAGCATACAACTGTGGAAATCCACCAATTTATAAAGGCATGTAGAAACAGGGAGAAGAAACAATGGAGATACAGAAAAAAAGAGGAGCCAGTGAAAAGACAGTAGTAGTTAGTCCTTACATAGCAGTAATTACTCTGTGTATAAGTTTATATTGGATTTACCAATCAAAAACTACAGACTGGTTGGATGGATATAAAAAAGAAGGAGAAGAGGAAAGAGAGGAGGAGAAGGAGGTTGAGAAGAGGAAGAAGGAGAAGATTCAATTATTTGCTGTCTACAGAAGATTTATATAAGCTCCAAAGGCACACATGTGCTCAAAGTGAAGGGATAGAATTAGATGCTACACACAGGTGGAAACCAAAAGTGGAGCAGCCAACTTCTATCAAACAAAGTAGACTTCAAAGTAAAAATAGTAACAAAAGGCAAGGTCATTATAAAATGCTGAATGGATTGATGCACGAAGATATAACAATCACAAATATATATGTACTCAACTTCAGAGAACCAATAAATCTAAAGGGAGAAATGGGCCACAATATAGTAATAGTAGGGAACTTCGGATTGATCATCCAGATGGAAATCAAGAAAGTAGAAATCATCCAGATAAAAATCAAACTGAACCATATTTTAGGGCAGATTGATAGGATATATTGAACTTTCTAGCCAACATCAGAAGGATGCCCATTCTTCTCAAGTGCCCATACAACATTTTGCAGAATAGATCATATAACATAGAAAACAGTCTTAGCAAATTTAAGAAGACTTAAATAATACCATCTGTCTTTTTCCTTTCTTCTTTAAAAATTTTTTTTAAAGATCTTATTTATTTATTTGACAGAGAGCATGAGCAGCGGGAGGTGGAGAGGGAGAAAGAGAAAAGCAGACTTTCTGCTGAGCAGGGAGCCCAACGTGGGGCTCGATGCTAAGGTCTTTGGGATCATGACCTGAACTGAAGGCAGACATTTAACTGACAGAGCCACCCAGGTGCCCTCCCATTGGTCTTTTCTGACAATAATGGTATGAACATAAAAATCAACAACAAAAGGAAACTGGGAAAACCAACATTTATGTGGAAAGTAACGACACACTTCTTAGCAATTAATGGGTTAAAGAAGAAATCAAAAGGGAAGTCAAGAGTATTGCAAACAGGTCTCAGCCGGAACCCGCTTATCCCTCTGCCCACTGCTCCCCCTGCTTGTCTTCTTTTTTGACAAATAAGTAAATAAAAATGAAAAAGAATGGAGGCAAGACAAAAAAAAAAGTCATCCAGATTTGAGAGGAAGAAGTAAATCTGTCATTATTTATAGACTTGATTTTGTATATAGAAAATCCCAAGACTAAATAAAAAACCCGTTGTGGGGGTGGAAACCCCATTGGAACCAATCAGTGGATTTAGTACAGTTGCTGGATATAAAATTCACATACACCAATCATGTGCATTTCCATACACTAAAAATGAAATTTTTGTAAAAGAAACAAAACTGTCCTATTCACAACAGTATCAAAAATTTAAAAATACTTGGATATTAATTTAACCAAGTAGATGAAAGATCCTTGCGATGAAAGATAGAAGACTGTTGAAAGAAATCAAGACACAGATGGAAAGACATATTAATGGATTGTAAGAATTCATATTGTTAAAATGTGGATAGTAGCTAAAACCATTTTAGAGTCAACACAGTCTCTCTCTAAATTTCAGTGGTGTTCTTCACAGAAATAGAAAAAAGAATTAAAAAATTTGTGTGGAAACACACACACACACACACACACACAAACACAACTAAATAGCCAGACCAGGCCTCAGAAAGAAGAAGAAAGTTGAGGATTCACACTTCCTGATTTGATAGCATATACAAGCGATAGTTATTAAAACAATCTTGAACATCCGTAAAAATAGACAAACAGACCAGTGGAGCAGAGTGAAGAGAAGAAATAAACCCACACATACCCAGCTATTCAATGTTTGGCAGGAGATCCAAGAACACTCAATAGGGAAAGGATGCTCTCTTCAACAAAATGTGTTGGAAAAACTGGATAAATAACTTTATAACAATAAATGGACCCCTCACATAAACTCAAAATGGACCAAAGTCTTACACGCAAGAAGTGATACCGTAAAACTAGACTAAGATATAGGGCAGCACTCCTCAGCACTAGAGCACAAAAACAAAAGCAAAACCAGCAAGTGGAGCACATTGAATTTAAGTGTGTGCATAGCGAAAGAAACAACAAAATGACAAGGCAACCTACTGAATGGGAGAAAATTTTTGCAAATATAGATTGGTAAGAGGTTAATGTTAAAAATATGTAAAGCACTCACATAAAAAACACAAAAACAAAAAACTCATACAGCTCATTAACAACAAAAATACCTGATTAAAAAATAGGCAGAGGAACTAAGTAGACTTTTCTCAAAAGTTACGTAGAGATGACCAAATAGCTACATGGGAAGATGGTCAACATCACTAATTATTAGCGAAATGCAGATCAAAACCACAAGGTAACTCCTCATACCTGTTAGAATGGGTAGCAACAGTTGAGACCAGAGATAACAGCTATTTGTGAGGGTGTAGAGAACAAGAGAATTCTTTTTTTTTTTTTTTAAGATTTTATTTATTTATTCGACAGAGAGAGAGAGAGATCACAAGTAGGCAGAGAGGCAGGCAGAGAGATAGGGGGAAGCAGGCTCCCTGCTGAGTAGAGAGCCCGATGTGGGGCTCGATCCCAGGACCCCGAGATCATGACCTGAGCCGAAGGCAGAGGCTTACCCCGCTGAGCCACCCAGGTGCCCCAACAAAATTGTTTTATACTTTTGGCAGAAATGTAAGCCATATGGGTAAAAATATGAAAGTTCCTAAAAAAATTTAGATTGCCATATGATCCAGCAATTCCTCTTCAGGTATTTACCCAAAGGATCTGAAAAGAATGTATCAAAAAGATTTATTAACTTCCATTATTTGTTGAAGCATTATTCATAATGATCAAGATAGAGAAACAGTCTAAGTAGTCATCAACAGATAATAAGATGCGAAGTGTGTGTGTGTGTGTGTGTGTGTGTGTGTGTGTGTGTGTGTGTATGTGTAGATGATAGGTAAAGAAATAGAGGAGTGCCTGGGTGGCTCAGTTGGTTAAGTGTCTGCCTTCTACTCAGGTCATGATCCAGGGTTCTGGGATTGAGCCCTGCATTAGGCTTCCTGCTCAGTGAGGAACCTGCTTCTCAGTGAGGAGCCTCACTCCTCTGTCTAAGCTCGTGCTTTCCCTCTCATTCTCTATCTCAAATAAATAAATAAACCTTAAAAAAAGATAGATAGATGATAGATAAATAAATAGAAAGAGGATAGATAGGTGATTATCAACCATGAAAAAAAGGAGATCTTGCCATTTGTAACAACTTGGATGGATCTTGAGGGTATTATGCTGAGTGAAAAAAGTCAGAAAGGCAAATACCATGTGATCTCACTTACATCTGGAAACCTTAAGAGGTAAAACTTGTTAAAACAGTAAAATGGTGGCTATCAGGGTGTGGGGAGCTGGCAATAGGACAGATGTTGTATAAGGGTACAAACTTACAACAAGTAGGAAATAAGTTCTAATGCATGATATAATGAATATAGACAATAATTTTGTATTATAGTCATCAAACTTGCTAAGAAATATCACCAAACTTGCTAATAAATAAATAAATAAATAAATAAAAAGATGTGATTAAATGATACAATAGATGCGCTAATGATCGCTACAAAAGCAATCGTAGTACAAATGAACTTGTACACATTCAGCTTACACAATGTTATATGCCAGATGTATTTCAGTAAAATAAATAAAACTCTTGGGATTACCAAATAACACAATAATTTAAAACAGCATCAATAATGAATTACATAAGTAAAATCTAAATGGCCATTTTTTTTTAATAGAGGGGAAAGTAACAGTGATTTTTCATATTTCCCCTTCTCTACAAGTGTATATTTGTAGGTCTCCACTAGACTGGTACATTATCACTATCGTCCACTATGTTACCAATCCCCTGTCAGTATCCCTCACTGCAGTTGTACCTTTGTTAAAACTGATGCATAATTATTGACACATAATTATTACTCAAAATCTGTAGTTTACATCAGGTTTCACTCTTGATGTTCCACATGGGTTTGGACAAATGTATAATGGCATATGTGTATCTACCATTACATCATATGGAATATTTACTCTAAAAACCTTCTCTACTTGCCTTTTCATCCTTTCCTTCCATCCAAAACTTTGCAAGCCACTCTTTCCCCAGGTTTTTGTTTTTTTTTTTTTAAGATTTTATTTATTTGTCAGAGAGAGACCATGAGCAGGGGGAGGAGCAAGCAGAGGGAGAAGCAGGCTCCTGCTGTGAAGGACCCTGGGATCCTAGGCAAAAGGCAACTGCTTAACTGACTGAGCCACCCAGGTGTCCCTTTCCTCAGGTTTTTAATAGAATGTCATATAATTGGAATCATATAATATGTAGTCTTTTCAGATTGTCGTCTTCCACTTAGAAACATGTACATAAGTTTCTTCCGTGTCTTTTTATGGCTTGATAGCTCACTTATTTTTAGCAGTGAATAATTTCCCATTGTCTAAATATATCACAATTTTTCCGTTCACTCACTGGGAGATACCGTATTTACTTCCAGGTTTTAGAAATTACGAGCTATATAAACATCAGTGAACAGTGTTTTCTATTGATAATAAGTTTTCAGTTCTCTGTGGATAAATACCAAAGAGAGTGATCTTGGATGATGAGTGTTTAGTTTTTAAAAAACCCTCCAAATTGTCTTTAAAAGTGGCTGTACCTCTTTGGGTCACTACCACCAAGGAAAGAGTTCCTATTGCTCCATATCCACATTCATTTGTTGGCATTGTTCTGATAGGTGTGCAGTGATACCTCGTTGTTGTAATTTGCATTTCTCTAATGACAAGGATTATGGAAAATGTGCTTTGTCACCTGCGTATCTTCTTTGGTTAAGTGTCTGTTATGGCTTTTAGATCATTTAATTGAGTGCTTGTTTTCTTATTGTTTGGTTTTAAATGTTCTTCTTATACTTTGGATATGAAAACAAAAAAGCAGTTGCTTTTTTTATCAGGAATGTCTTTTGCAAGTGTTTTCCCTAGTCTGCGGCTTGTCTGCTTATTATCTTGACATTGTCTTTTACAAAGCTGAGGTATTTAATTTTAATAAAGTCAGTATTATCCATTATTTTATTTTTCATGGATTGTGCCTTTAGTTTTTTTTTTTTTTTTACAGATTTTATTTATTTGTCAGAGAGAGTGGGAGAGCACAATCAGGGGGAGCGGCAGACAGAGGGAAAAGCAGCTGCCCCAGAGCAGGGAATCTGATGTGGGACTCCATCCTGTGACCCTGGGATCATGACCTGAGCTGAAGGCAGACCCTTAACTAACCGAGTGACCCAGGTGTTCTGTGCTATTGTTTTCTATCTAAAATGCTTCCATACCCAATGTCATCTGGGCTTTTTTTTTTATCTCTAGTATTTTTTTAAAATTTTCTTTAAATGTTTTATTTACTTATTTGACAGAGATCACAAGTAGGCAGAGAGGCAGGAGGCAGGGTGTAGGGGGGAAAGGGGAAAGCAGAGAGCAGAGAGCCTGATGAGAGAGAGCAGAGAGCCTGATGCCGGGCTCGATCCCAGAATCCCTGGGATCATAACCTGAGCCGAAGTCAGAGGCTTAAACCACTGAGCCACCCAGGTGCCCTGGGGGAGAAAGAATCTTAAGCAAGCTCCATTCCCAGCATGGAGCCTGACCTGGGGCTAGATCTCATAACTCTGAGATCATGACCTGAGCTGAAACCATGTCCGTGCTTAACCCACTGAGCCACCCAGGCGCCCCATCTCTACTAATTTTATAGTTTTGCCTTTTTCTTTTTTCTTTTTTTTTTTT
>NW_019154214.1:273113-290391 GCF_002288905.1 Enhydra lutris kenyoni | reverse complement strand
TTGGCAGAGAGGCAGGCAGAGAGAGAGGAGGAAGCAGGCTCCCTGCTGAGCAGAGAGCCTGATGTGGGGCTCGATCCCAGAACCCTGGGATCATGACCTGAGCCGAAGGCAGAGGCTTTAACTCACTGAGCCACCCAGGCGCCCCTGCCTTTTTCTTTGAAGCCTGTTTCTTCTGAATTAATTTTTGTGAGGGTTCTAAGTTTTGTGTCTGTATTTTCGCTTGGGATTTTGAATTTATTTCTTTTTTGACTTTTTCTTTGACCCACTGGTTGTTCAGGATTGTGTTAATGTTCACATATATGTAGATTTTCCAGTTTCCCTCTTGTTTATTTTGAGTTTCATACCATTGTCTTCAGAAAGGATAATTATCATGATTTCAGTCATCTTAAATTTGTTAAGACTTGTTTTGAGGACTATTAAATGATTACTCTCGAGAAGGATATATTTTGTTGCTGTTGGGTGGAATATGCTACAAATGTTCATTTTGTATAAAGTATGGTTCAAGTCCAATGTTTCCTAGTTAAATTTTTGTCTGGACGATCTCTCCATTAATGAGGGATCATTTGGTGGTTCTTTCATTTTCCTGTGATCATTTGGTGGTTCTTTTCTTTCTGACTTGTTACTGTTTGCTTAATACATTTAGGTGCTCTGATATGGGGTGCATATATATTTCCGGTTGCTGTAACTTCTTAATGATTTGATTCCTTTGTCACCATATCATGACCTCCGTTTTCTTTTATTACAATTTTTGGCTTCCAAAGTATTTTTTGCCTGATGTTTAGTGTAGCCGTCCCCTCTCTCTCTTGACTTCTGTTTACATGGAATACCGTTTTCCATGCCTATGTTTTGCATGGACATGCATGTCCTTAAAACTGAAGTGATGTTCTTTCTTTCTTTCTTTTTAAAGATTTTATTTATTTCTTTGACAGACAGACACAGCAAGCGGGAGTGGGAGAGGGAGAAGCAGGCCTCTGGCTGAGCAGGGAGCCTGATACTGAGCACTATCCCAGGACCCTCAGATCATGACCCAAGCTGAAGGCATATGCTCAATGTCTGAGCCAGCCAGGCTCCCCTGAAGTGATGTTCTTCATATTCAACATATAGTTGGGGCTTGTTTTTTTTTTCAATTGGTTTGGGTGTTCTGTGCCTTTTGGTTGGTAGATTGAATCTATTTGCATTTAGAGTATAATTGATGGGTAAGGAGTTAAACAAATGGCCATCTTATCCTGGCTTTTTTATAGATGCTGATGTAGATTTTTGTAGATTTTGTAGATGATGATGATTTTATCTTCTTTTTTTCGCTGCAGTGTATGTTTGTGTACTGGTGGTCTCCCATTGTAGTATGTTCTTTCCTCTTGTCTTTATCTTTTGTGAAGATTACCATAAGTTTTTGGTTTGTAGTTACATGAGACATAAAAAAACCTTGTAACAGTCTATTTTATAATGATAGCATGTTAACTTTGATCACATACAAAAACTCTATCCTTTTCCTCTTGCCTTTTATACTTTTTATTTTTTAAAGATTTTACTCTTAAGTAATTTATACACCCAATGTGGAGCTCAAACTTAAAATCCTGAGCTAAAGAGTCATATGCTCTCCCAATTGAATCAGCCAGGCTCATTGATACTGTGCATTTGTTAACAAATTATAACAGCTTTACTTATTCATAATACTCTTTTCCTTTAACTTCTGTGCTATAGTAAACACATCGTCTTAATACAACATTAGAGTATTGTGATTCTGGCTATATAATTACCTTTACAACTGTGTTGTTTATTTTCACACTTTTTTTTTCACGTTACTAATTACTATTTTTGCATTTCAGTTTAAAGAACTCCTTTCAGGATTTCTTGTAATGTAGTCCAGGAGATGAATGCTTTCAGTTGTTTAGTTTTGTTTTGTTTTTCTATGAAAATCTTATTTATACTTCTTTTCTGGATGATAATTTTACTGGGTAGAGTGTTCTTATTTCCCTGTTTTTTTTCTTTCTACACTTCACTTTGAATATATATTTTCACACTGTCCTAACCTATAAGGTTTCTACTTGGAAGTCCACTGACAGCCTGATAAGGATTCCTTTGTAGGTTACAGTCTTTTTCCCTTGGCTGCTTTTGGGATTCTATTTATATTTCATTTTTGACCATTTTATTTTAATGAGCATGGGGAAGATCATTTTGAATTGACATAGTGAGGTGATATATTGTGAACTTGAAGATGTTCAAATCTTTTTCCAGATTTGGGAAGTTCTTTGCTATTTATTTTATTTTATTTTTTTAAAGATTTTATTTATTTATTTGACAGACAGATTACAAGTAGGCAGAGAGACAGGCAGAAAGACAGGGGGAAGCAAGTTCCCTGCTGAGCAGAGAATCCAATGTTGGGCTCGATCCCAGAACCCTGAGATCATGACCTGAGCCGAAGGCAGAGGCTTTAGAGCCACCCCGGCGCCCCTGCCATTTATTTTTTTAAATAAAGTTCCTACTTCTTTCTCCCCATCTGTTCCTGAAACCTCAATGATTCTGACAGTTTTTGTTGTTGTTGTTGAATTCTCATGAACGACACAGATTTTTGTCACTTTTATTCATCCCTTTTTCTTTTTTCTTATTTGGGTGTTTCAGATACCTTCTTCTAATTTCCTGATTTCTTTTCTTTTTTCCTGATCTTGTCCTGTGTTCATGCTCCATTGCATTCTTCATTTCATTTATGAACTTTTCAGCTCCAACATTTCTATTTGACTTTTTATGATTTTCCATTTCTCATTAAGTTTCTGATTTGCCCATGTATTATTTTCCTGATTTCGGTGACTTGTCTTTCTGTGTTTGTTGTAGATCATTGAATTTTCTTAAAATAGCTGTTGTAAATTTCCTATTTGGTAGAGTGCAGATTTCTGTGTCTTTGGGTTTGGTTACTGGAGAATTACTATCATCATTAGTTAAGACATTTTCTTGATTCATCATATCCTTGGAGTTTCAAAATGTTGAATTTTCAGATTTGAAGTAACATTGCTGAGTCACCTGGGTGACTTGGTCAGTTGAACATCTGCCTTTGGCTTATGTGACGATCCTGGGATTCTGGAATTGAGTCCTGCAGCAGGCTTCTTGGTCAGTGGGGAGTCTGCTTCTCTTTATGCTGCTCCCCTCTGTATTTTCTCTCTGACAAATAAATAAATAAAATATTAGAGAAAGAAGAAATAACACCGTTTGCTGTAATCTTTACTAGCTGCCTTCTGGTGGACATTTTTTTTGTTGGTCCTTTTTGTATCTCAGTCTTTGTCCAACCTTGTATGGAGATCTCCACACTTGTTCCTCTGTCTTGTGGCAGAATTCTTAAGCTTGGAGTCTTCCTTATCTATTAACATAGAAGACATATGCTTTTGTTTTCATGAAATACACCTCAAATTGTGGTTTTCCCCTTGCTTGCAGATCATTGCCTATTTTCTGTCTATGGTCTTTGTCTACCCAAGCTGTCTCTCACTGCTGACCTCCTAGGTCTAATTATGTTGCCTTGAGAGGTATGTTGCTGGCAAAGTTCTTTGTATCCATTTTGATGCATCCAACTTTGTGTGTTAGTGTGTGTTTCTCTAATGGACTGTTGGAACTTTTCCAGAAACCTGGACTTACACAATGTCCCCAATGTGTGGGTGACTGCCCAAGGCAGTGTTCTACAGGAGCTTCTTGACTGAAGTCAATAAGTTCTGAGACCAGTTCATGGTTTTCTGGTGGTTCCAAGCCCATACCAAGGTCTGCTTGCCTATGATCTGATGTTCAGGTATGCAAGACTCCTCCTAGGTCTCTTATCATGTGGTATTGGATCCCATAACTGCCACAGAGGTACTTTTTTTTCACGGATGGATGTCAAAACTTAGATAATAAGAGGAGACAAAAGTATAGGGTACCTTGTCACCATAATACTGATGTCCCTACATAGACCTTATTTTGTTTATCTCTTACACTTAAAGGAAAGGTGCAGATACAGACATTTTTGATGTCCCAAAGCCATCCTGAATACCCACTATCCTTGCCAATATCTTTCTTGAAGCCCAACATAGGAAATATCTATTCTGTGATGTCATATGACATCTGAGTATTATTCTTCAAGCAGAAGAATGACTGTTAACATGTTTTAGAGTCAAATTATAACCATGAGCTTGTGTACAGAGCTGGTACATGAAATCTTGGGATTACTGTCTTTAGTTGTTTTTCCTTGTTGATTTCCCAGCTGTTTCAGCTCTTCCCTTGTAAGTAGAAAGAACTGTGGTTATCAACTTTTATTAGACATTAGAACTCATCAGGGGAGCTTTAGAAATCCTGATACTAAGGTGGCCCTCTTTTGTAGATTAATTGCATTAGGTTCTTAAGAAATGGGACTCATGTATCCCTACATTTTAAGCTGCCCTAGGGATTGCAAAATGTAGCAAAGGTGAGAACTGTTTTGTGCTAGCGTTAGCACAAAAGTGATCTAGGAGGCTGTGGTATTAAATATACCTGGTGATAAAAATGTTAATATCGAGAGTTGTCCACTTATTCCTTTTTCTCTGTGAAGATTGGCTTATATCTATTTTAGAACAAGCTTTCAGTTCTGTGGACGAGTCATACAAGCCTTTGTTGGGATCTGCATTCTCATAGAGCACTGTTGCATCCTGGAGCAAGTTTTGTAACCTCTTTGAGCTTCAATTTCCTTACATATCAACTGTGGAGAGTGAGAGATTGTGGTGATTGTTAAATGTGTAAATTAGGCATAACACAAACATTGTACAGGAGGTTAATTGGAAAGCTGCTGGTCAAGAGGAGATGAGGAAGCCTAGTATTCTGGCCATTCAGGTTATGTGCAACTGTAGAATGCTTTTGCCTTGTCAGGATAAATATAACTATTTGTGTAATGTGCAGAGAAGGAATAAATGTCAATATTCAGACTTTTTTGTACGTGTGTAAAGATTACCAAGATACTTAAGAAATCATTAAAAATGCTTACGTGTTAGGGAGAATGGTTTCCGTAACTGTGAAGATAGGGAGGGGATAGGAAAGACTACTTCATTGCTTTTAATCTGTTTTGTCTTTTGAGAATTTTGAATGTATAGTTGACCCTTGAATGACACAGGTTTGAATTTCACAATTCCACTTATATGCAGATTTTTTACAAAGTGGTACTGCAAATATATGTTCTCTTCCTTATTTTCTTATTCTTTTTTCTTACTGTCTTGTAAGAATACAGTATATAATACATATAACCCTCAAAACATGTGTTATGTTATTGGCCAGGCTTGTGATCAATAGTATGATATTAGTAGTTAAAGTTTTAAGGACTAAAAGGTTATACATGGATCTTCAACTTGCATGGCATTTGGCACCCCTAACCACCTGTGTTCTTTAAGGGTCAACTGTGCTGTCTTTTCAAGGAAATTAAATGAAACAGTTACAATAGCAGGATAGGATGGCACAGTGGATATGAATCTATGAACATTTTAGAACCCTTTCCCTTCTATCTTCTTTCTGTCTCTCCCCTTTTTTCTCTTCCCTTTATCTCTACCACTTTCCCATTAATACAGATTTACATAAGTTTTTACTCACCTTACTTAGGCCTACGACATGCATACATCACTAGGTCTTAAACACATTCCTGTTGATAATCATCATTATGGAGCTTAATACAGTGGAATAATGATGATATTAGGTAGATATTGTTGGTTGTGTAACTACATGTGGAATTTCAGAATTGTAACAGATATGTATTTTACTGATTACAGGTTTGGAATTCCACATCCCATCTATTTGAACATTATCTGTTTCCCCATTCTCCTTTTTATCTTGAGTCTATTTTTTTTTTTTTTTTTTGAAGTGCGGTTGATAACTGCACATGATTATTAGCTGGCTTGGGTGAAATTTTGAGGGTTTAGAATGATGGAATTTTGGGTTTCCTGACTGGGAGGACATTTTTTTCAAGAGCACTTTGGTATAGGGGAACCTTCCTGGCTCAGTTGGTAGAGCATCTGACTGTTGATTTCAGGGTTTGTAGATTCAAACCCAATGTGGATGTAGAGTGTACTGAAAATGAAAGTCTTATTTTTTTAGTTTTTTATTTTTTAAGCACTATGGTTTCATTTTGTTTGTCTTAGGCATAGTGATTCAGAAGGCATCTGAGGTAAATATTGCTATGATTGACCTGGCCTGTTAACCTCAGTATCAAAAGTTTGAAGACAAGTTAGATTGCAGGGTAGCATGCTTCTAGGTCTTTCTTGTCTTTCCTGTGATATTTTTTATGTTTTAAAAGTGTTTAATTGCTTTACCTTTCCCCTGGAGTTAAAGAAGTTACCTTGGTATATTTAAAATCACCAAAATAAATAAAAAAATCACAGAACTTTTCATGAAGAAACCAATGACATAATGGTACTGAAGCCTGAGCTATTAGAACTAATTCCATGAAGCAGTTGACGGGTTGCAAAGGTGGGGCTGTGTAGATGGGGTTAAGAAGTAGCTGAGATTTTTTTTTTCCCCTCACTTATGCTAAGTTATAGTTCTTGTTCTGAGGGTTTTGAGAAAAGAAAACCAATGTTCTTCAGTAGTTTTTTTTTCCTCTTCATGATTTGATTGGTCTTTAGAAACAAAAATAAAATAGAAGGCATAACTGTTTATTTTGTTAGCTTGGTAGGTTTTTTTATTTTTTATTTTTAAAATTTTAAAATTTTAAAAATTTCCTTTCAGTGTACCAGAATTCATTGTTTATGTACCTACCCAGTGCTCCATGCAATATGTGCCTTCCATAATACCTACCACCAGGCTCACCCAACCTCCCATCCCCTACCCCTTCAAAACCCTCAGGTTTTTTTCAGAGTCCACAGCCTCTCATGGTTCATCTCCCCTTCCTATTTCCCTCAACTCCGTTTTCCTCTCCATCTCCCCTTGTCCTCCATGCTATTTGTTATGCTCCACAAATAAGTGAAACCATATGATAATTGACTCTCTCTGCTTGACTTATTTCACTCAGCATAATCTCTTCCAGTGCTGTCCATGTTGACACGAAAGTTGGGTATTCATCCTTTCTGATGGAGGCATAATACTCCATAGATATTACTCCATTTTTTACCACCTGCAGACCACTGACAAGTCCTTGAAACAGGCAGAGTGACATTCCTCTAGGGACTCAGCTACCTTCAGGATGATCCTTTGCTAAGGCCTAAAGACAGTCCTAGCCCGACCACCTCTGACCCCACTTCAGGATCCTGTAAGTTTACTTTAACATATAAACATTCCTTTGGAAACTTCCTTTACCTCTCTCCCCCAAGCATATGGACCACCAATATATATCTGAATGTCTCATGACTCAGGTTTTTACTAGATGGTAATAAATGACCTTTTCCTGACAATGGCTGGACCCCTTCAAGGTCCTGGAAACCTTGCTTCCAAAATTCCTTAGAAACTTAGACTATCCCTAATCCCCTCACAACTTGAAAGGCCACTCCTCTTTGTGCCCCCGGGTCCGGTCCCTGTGCTTTAATAAAATCACCTTTTTGCACCAAAGATGTCTCAAGAATTCTTTCTTCGCTATCAGCTCTGAACCCCAACATTTCGTTTATTACCCTCCATTGGCTGCACCTTTTCTACAGAATGTTTTTATTTTCATTTGACTTGACCAGTTTCCTCTTTTATTCCAGATCAATTTATTTTCTTTCACTTATTACTGTATATTTCTTTTTTACCTAATCTTTTCTTTTAAGGTTTTATTTTTCATTTACTTAGTGAGAGAGAGAGCACACACAGAGGGAGAGGGAGAGGCAAACTCCCTGCTAAGCAAGAAGCCTGATGTGGGACTCAATTCCAGTATTCTGAGGTCATGACCTGAGCCAAAAGCAGGCACTTAACCCACTGAGCCACCCAGGTGCCCCCTTTTTTTCTAGTGTTTTAAGAAAAACTTTTCCCTTTTAGATTTAAAATATTTATTCTTCAAATATTGTCTTTCTCTGTTAAACTCAGTGGTAAGAACCAACATTATAACATTTTACTTTATTTTTTTACAAAAGGACTGTATTCCCATGTTCTTCCAGCATTTTGGTCATCTTAAAAATAAACTGGCCATTAACCTTTGTAACTATATTTTTAGTAGAGTAATCATTGTTAAAAATTTGTCATTAGGGCAAGGGAGATAAAATTATTTAAAAGCAAGATATGGTGTAGTTAACAAAAATTCAACCAGGTAAATTTGAAAGTCTAATGAGCTTTAGGATTAGTGTAATGAGCTTAAAGGATTCCTGAATTGGGGAACATTCCCACCGGGAAGTAGAGGGGAGCTCCGAAGTCTGTAGAAAATGAAAGGTTTTTAAAGGTAGAGAGGTAAGACAAGAAAAAGGATCTTGCTGGCAAAGAACCCATTATTTCAGGCAAGGTCACCACCCTCTGAGGAGTAATGGAGGAGGTCTGCCAGTGAACTTCCTAATGCTGACCAAGAAGCTCTAGGTGACTGGTTAAAGTCATCCTTCCTGGGGGCTTCAAACTGCAGTTAGGTTAGGTACTGAGCTTTACTGACTTTGGGCCTTAACATAAGTGATAACACTGGGGTTTGTGCTTTTCTATTTAATACTTAATATATGGTTATTCTTATAGCAGTAATGCAGCATTTTTATTGCTACTGTTTTCCCCAAAGACGGTGGTTCCTGTCTTACCAGCTCTTGGCAATAGCTTCATTTTTGTTTGGAATCCCTTCTGTGAGGTCAGTAGAAGTGTGAGGTGCTGGCTAGTGATCAGTTACACACAGTTTACAAGTTCAAAACTAGTCTGCCCATGTCTTAGGCACACATGCCTAAGTTCAGTTTCTTCTTAGGTGAAATGGGGATGGTCATAGTGGACCTACCTCTTAAAATTGGTATATTTATTAAAGGAGATTCTCCCTCACTGGCCGGAGCACTGTATGGGTTTACCTGGGGCTGGTGAGTGTGGCTGCATGCTTTCGGTTGTGTCTGCAAGATCAAGACACGGGAGAAGCTAGGCAGTAGGCATACCACCAAAGAATTGGATAAATATATGTAAAGGTATATTGTGGAGCACAGCCTTTCCAAGTACTGTTGACTACAGTGGAAAAGAAAGAAGCTATCTTGTATTGCATGCACAAACAAAGGAAAAGTTTCATGACAAAGCTCCCCCCCCTTTTTTTTTTTAAAGATTTTATTCATTCATTTGACAGAGGGAGATCACAAGTAGATGGAGAGGCAGGCAGAGAGAGAGAGAGAGAGGAAAGCAGGATCTCTGCCGAGCAGAGAACCCGATGCGGGACTCGATCCCAGGACCCCGAGATCATGACCTGAGCCGAAGGCAGTGGCTCAACCCACTGAGCCACCCAGGTGCCCCATGACAAAGCCTTTTTGAAGAGAAATGTGTTCCAAAATATTTTTATAAACTAAAACACAGATTGGGACTTAGTCAATTTCACCATTCACTAATGTGTTGTGAATATAACATGAGATCCTGATACAAAGTATTGGGAAATAGAGCTTTGGAAATGACTTGTGTTGAGAATGCTATGGTAAACCATAACTTGGAATTTGCGGATCAAAATTGCCAGATGGGTATAACAACTTAACTGAGTGTGATGATATTGAAGCTAGGTATGTCCACAGCGTTTCATAGGACTTGGACTCCTGAAGTTGTTTCTTCCCACTGTAAATAATCTACTTAGGAGCAATCTCAATGCGTATCTGTAGATTTTTAACACACTTTTAGTGAGGTGTAACTTATATCCCTCAGACTTCCCCATTTCAGTGTTATGCAATGCATTTTCATAAATGTTTTCAGCTGCGTGAGGATTACTGTTGGTTCAAATATTGCTGTCTCCCATCGTTCCCTACCCCCAGCCTGTGCCGCCATTGTTCCCCACCCCTAGCCCGTGCCCCTGTCCTGTTCTAGTCCCTCAGAGTCACAGATCTGCTTTCTCTCTGTGCGTGTATTTTGGAATGCCAGCTTTTCTGGTTCCTCCTTATAAAAGACAGATTCTAGAACCCAGACTCAACTGGAAGTCGTCATCTGTCCACACTCCCCACTGAGACCATGCTGGGGCTGGGGTTCTCCCGGGTGACCAGCCACCTGGTCTGGAGCCCATGGAGAGGGGACCAGCTCGGTCCGTCTGTAGCAGTTGGGCACCAAGGGCTGGACTGTGCGGGCGCGGGGTGGGTGCGTGAACTTTCGAGGCAGCCGGGGAATCTTGGAGGACCGAGCTGATTTTGGGTCCCCTTGTGAGGGCCCCTCAGTGTGCATCTCAGGGGTCCGGGATGCCATTTCTACCTCAACAAGCCCGCGTTTCCTACTGCACCAGTAAACAGATCCTGAGCACCTGTTATCCTGTCCCCAAGAGGAAGAGAGGCATCCGCCACACTGCAGCCCACTCCCTGGGACCCAGTCTCTCAGGCCTGAGCTCTGTGCACCTGCCCTTGAGCTGGTTCTGCCGAGACAGAGACATCTAACAATGACTCTAGCACTACTGTAAACGTACATGCAGTGGCAGACTCCATTTATCATTGATCAGGTCAAGTCCATGACTCCCCGCATGTGTGTGTTGGTGGGGCACCTAGGGGAAACTCCCTGGAGCTCTGTGGGGGCAGGTGAGAAAGGGGTGAAGAGACACAGTTCCTGCCCAGAAGGAACAGACACCCGGGGGAGTTGCGACCTGATGTAAACGAGTAATGGTGTTCTGCTCGTAGTTTTAACAGGTGTCCCAGAGGGAGAGAGAAAGTGCTGCGGCTGGCCCCAGAAAGGGCAGCTTGCTTCCTGCTGGGCAGGGCTGGGTCAGGAGGCATCTGCGGCAGCGCTGGGAGGTTGGGATACACGCTGGATTTGAGTAGGAGGGGATGGGAGGGAAGCATGGCAAAGGGAAAGCACATTCCAAGTTGGAGAAGAGCAATTCCCGTGGGTTCTGAGAGTGCAGATGGACAGCGAGGGGCTGGAGGGAAGCAAAGATTTCCCTGCATGAGGTTTTGCGTTCTAGAAACCTTAGCAATCTTTCCAGATCCCCACTAGGGGCTTGTGGAAGATGGCCTTTCAGGCTTGATATTTCTTAAGGGCTCTCGGTCTCAGCAGGTGGGTCTTGCTGTGATATTTCATAGAATCAGATGATGACAGAGCGAGGTGAGACCCTAGGGCTGTCCCCATAGACACAGTCACGTGGGAGATGGCGCACGTCCGTCATCTCCAGCCTAAGTGTAAAGCATAGATACTATAGGAAACAATGTGAAATATCTGTCTATAATCTTTATAATTATTACATGTAAAGTTGATGTTTTTCAATATATTGGGTTTAATAAAATCTAGTATTAAACTTAATTTTACCTGTTTGTTTCACTATATTTAGTGTGACCTCTAGAAATGTTTGAAGGAATGTTATGTGGCTCTTGTATTTTTGTTGCATAGTACCATCCTAGAGAATTCTTTTTTACCAACTGGATTGAAGTTTGTATTTTATTCTAAGTTGTATCACTAGAGGTCACACATGGAGGTGGACAAGGCTTTTTCAGTTATCTCAGGACTGTGCACTTAATAGGCTTCATGAGAAGTTCACCTCAGAGGACCGTGCTGGCTGAGGCAGTACCCCTCTTGCTGTGGTTTCCTCTGTGTGGTAGGCTCGCATCTTAGCCTGGGGTCGGTTTGCTCTGCATTTTAGCACCTGCATCCTAGGCTTTTAAACTGTGTTCCATTTGTACAGTATTATGCTGCTAAATCAGAATAATGACATTCTCCAGTCTTTAGAGGAAAAAAATACTAACACGGAAAGAACAGGAACATTTATGGAGTATATGATAAATCCCAGAAACCTTGATAATGGTCACAGCCTTTCAGCCTCACCATTCCATTGTAAAGATGAGAAAATAGACACACTGTGAGACAGACATTTGCCCGTTCACCCCCCTAGTAAGTGCCTGGCATCTAATTTCCTCAGTTGGAGGTTTTCTCCCACAAAAGTTTTAAAAAGTTACTGCTGTCTGTGTCCATGGTCACTATAATTCAGTGAAATAAATACTGAGGAATCTTACACTTACTCATTCATCAGTTCATGGTCTTTTTCAGGCGTTGTGACTAGTGTCTGAAGATCAGAGAACTGATAGCCTCGCTGGGGAGGGAGAGCCTCTGGGAAGTTTGCTGGTCTTCTGACATACCTCCTAGATTGATTTGCCTTTGGATGGTGTATTCCTTGCAGAAGGGAGCAGTGTTTTGCTGAGATCTTGCCTCTTTCTGCCCTGGACTTTCCCTTCCTGGTAGACAGGCCCATAGTTAGAAAACCATGGTGTAGGTAAGCCATTGGCTTGGTCAGTAGAGAACCAATACAAGGATATGGAAGGTCTTCAGAGGCATTTCATCAAGCTGTGGGGCCTGCTGAACTGTGTCTCTTCCTCCTACGGCAATATCTAAGAAGAGCTCTCTGAGGAAGGAATGACCCCACAGTACCTTGACTTCCTGAGCCCTTGCTCTTCCTGTAATGGAGCCTGTGAGCTGAGTTAAATTCTAAGTGCCCTTTTCTCTTTTCAGTCTGTCCTCTTCTGATTGTTTCTTGACTGCTGATTGGTTCCATTTTGGTTTTTATATGGCACCCATTTCGGAAATGTCCTGATGAGTTTATCATTTTAATAAAGGCCTGTTGTGTGTGAGGGCTCTAGCTTAAAAAGGTGAATTAGAGAAATAGCATCCTTTCTTTCAAGGAGCTCAGAGACCAATAGAGAAG
Source organism: Enhydra lutris kenyoni (assembly GCF_002288905.1). Classification (NCBI taxonomy): domain Eukaryota; kingdom Metazoa; phylum Chordata; class Mammalia; order Carnivora; family Mustelidae; genus Enhydra; species Enhydra lutris. The sequence goes on along the minus strand of NW_019154214.1, from coordinate 277,697 downwards.
CAGTCATGTCAAATAATGATTATACTGCAAACTGATAGCACTGTTGATAACAGAAATACATTTTCACCCCTCAAAACTCCATTGTAGGGGAAGGACAGATTATCCAATCCTCTCCAGATAATGTCTGTACTTGGCTAACATGATTTAAATCACTGACACTCATAAACATTCAGATTTTTCACTGAATGTTTTCATTTCAGACTTTTCACTGAATTCTGATTATATTTGTCCTTCATTCAGATCCTCAGATGGGTTAGCCAACCATTTGCTCTAAAGCTTAAAAAGTCACTTGCTCTAAAGCTTAAAAACCGGATCCAGCACACTTTGAAACTTTGAGCCAAGTATGTCAGAAAAGGTGAAGAAAGACATAGTTTTTTGAAAAAAAATTTTCAACTTTCTTTTCATGTCAGCTCAGAAGAGTTAAAGGCACCAGCATGGTTAAGTTTTGATGAGGTCTTCAAGGACATTTCTTGAGAGATCTTTCTCTGGTTCATAGCAGGTATTTTCTTGCTGTGTCCTCACATGGTAAAAGGGTCAGGAAGCTCTGTTAGGTCTCTTTTATAAGTCTCTAATCTTATTCATAAGGGTTCTACCCTCATCATCCAGGCACCTTCCAGGAGCCCCACTTTAAAGGACACCTGGTGGTTCAGTTGGTTGAGTGTTAGCCTTTGACTCAGGGTCCTGGAATCAAGCTCTGCATTGGGCTCCCTACTCAGTGGAGAGTCTGCTTCTCCCTCTCCCTCTACTGCTCCCCACCATTCGTCCTCTCTATTACTTTCTCTCACTCTCTCTCTCAAATAAATAAATGAAATCTTAAAAAAAAAACACCCTACCTCAGAATACCATCATAGTATTGGGCATTAGAATTTCCACATTCAGGGAACACATTCAGACCATTTTCTACTGGGTTCCCTATTTTTGGACAGTAAGCAAAGGAAGAGAGAGGGCGTGCAGGGTCCTATAAGGGGCATTCAAGACAAGCTGGAAAGGTGTGCCCATTACCTCCACCCATAGTCAGATGCCTCCACACAACTGCATAGTAGGGCAATGTAGTAATTCCCTGTGCCCAAGAGGATAACAAAAAAGTGGTTTGGTGGAAAAGTAGTATAGCTGCAACGTTGCTCCATTGCTTTGTGTAACAAATGGTAACTTACAAGAGGTAGCCTTTAAATACTGGTTCAACTGATAGACTCAGGACTGCTTTAGTGTGACTGTTAAAAGATGCATTTTGAGTCTCCTGGGTGGCACAGTCTGTTAAGTGTCATATTCTTGATTTTGGTTCAAGTTATGATCTTAGGGTCATGGGATTGAGCCTAGTGTGTGCTCTTTGTTCAGTGAAGAGTTTGCTTGTCTCTCTCCATCTGCTCCTTCCCCCTGCTTGTGTGTGCTCTGTCTTACATAAATAAATGAATAAATAAATAAATTCTTTTATAAAGATGCATTTGGCATGATTCTTGGTGGGGTTTTGTGACCTGATTGACACCCCCATTGAGATATTAGTCGCATTGACCTTTAAACTCTGGTGAGCTGACTGTTTACAGGTTCTACCATCTTCGTTCTACCTAACTGGCTCATTTCTTTGTGAAAGGCTGTGCCCTGTGAAATATAGGTGGTATCTGGCTCAGCCATGTGGAGGTTTAGGAAGACAAATGCAGTCCTAAATGAAATTTTGTTTCTAGGAATAAGACAGAGAAATCTTAGTGGGATGTGCCTGGTTAAGACATAAAGTATAGGAGTAAACAACTTGTCAATAGCTGAAGCAGTGAATCTGGTGCTGGGTCTTTGTTTTTCTAATTGAAAATGTGGAGTCTGAAGGTGTGCAGATGCAGTTTTATAATGTTAGGGGAAGTGGGTTCATCTTGTGTTCTACCCCCTAATGTTACTATTCTCTTAACAGATACACTGTCATTCACAGAAACTCAGAACCTCCTTTTTCCTTAACGTAAGTTTGAGAAGATGTTTGCTTTTCAGATTAGTTTGACAGTTTGTCCATGAACCGTGATGGTTAGTATTGTGTTGGAAACAATGAAAACTTTCTGTGGAACATATGTTTGTGTATTTATAAAGTATGCTTGTCTGTGTATGTGTTCCATTCTGAAGGAAACATTTTCATGCAGTTATTTAAAAATGATTGATGCTGTTTCTCTATCACTTAATCAGGCCACTCATACTACATTAGTATAGTGAAATGTCAATTACAATTTTAAGACTGAAATCTAGATTTTATTACACTTTAAATTCTAGAATTGGGACAATCTCAGCTCTTGGATATCAGTGTTATTGCCGTTGAAGTTGGAGAGGTAAATAACACAGCAAATAGAGTCTAATTCACCACCTAACTCAGCATAAACAGACTGGAATCCCTGTTCCAGGAGGCTTTGAAACTCTGAGCCAGGTATGTCAGAAAAGGTGAAGAAAGTCATTATAGTTTGTTGAAGATTGGCTTAGAACTGACATTGACATGAATAGTGTATTCTCTAAGGCATCTTAAAGGCAAGCATGCATTGGGAAATATAAATATTACCTTGTTCTTGTACACTGAAAAGTATAGTGCAAGTGCCATAAGATTACATTGCCCTTTTAAAAAAAAAAAAAATAAAGAAGCGTTAACAATCAGTGTTTGTACTTTTCTTGTACTTTGCTCCTACCTTCTGTTTATCCACCTGATCCAGCTGATTTTCTGCAGTTTGGTATACTTTGTGTCAGATATCCCGGTTCCCTGCCCCTGGCAAAGAAAGAGTATGTGGTTTTCGTGACACTAAATGCCACTGCCTACTGAGCCTATCTCCAGAATGGCCTGTCTGTATTTGGCAGAGTAATACCACCTTCTTGGCCCCCCAGATACCCATCCAGGTCCCAATCCGTGGAATCTGTGAATATGCCACCTTACATAGCAAAAGAGACTTTTCGCATGTGGTTAAATTAAGGATCATCAGATGGGAAACAGTATCTTTGATTATCCAGAAGGTGTAATGTAATTACAGCATCCTTTTAAGAGCAACAGAGTCAGACTGAATAAGAAAATGTGATGAGAGAAGTGGAGGTCTGAATGATGCTCTTAGTGGCTTTGAAGATGGAGGAAAGAACTATGAATGGAGAAAGGAATGTGGGCTGAAAGAGCAAAGAAACTGATTCTCTCCTATAGCCTCCAAAAGGACACCATTCTGTCTGCATGTTGATATTCGCTCACTGAAACCTATTTCAGATACCAGACATCCAGTATTGTAAGATGAAAAATTTGTGTTTTGTGAGTTATGAAAAAAAGCCACTATAAACATCTCTGTGTAGGTTTTTGTGTGGACATGTTTTCAGCTGCTTTGGGTAAATACCAAGAGCAAAAATGTTGGTTCCCAAGGTAAGATATGTATATTAAGTGTTTCTTTTGAAGTGGCTATCCCCTCCTGCATTCCCACCAGAAATCAGTGAGACTTCCTGTTGTTCCACAGGAATGATCCTGACCATCATTTGGTGTTAGTCCTCCAGATTTTGGCCCTTTAGTTTATATTTCCCTGATGACAAATAATGTGGAGCATCTTTTCATGTAGTTATTTGCCATCTTTATGTCCTTTGTTGAGGTTTCTATTAAAGTCTTAGACTCATTTTTAAATCACATTTTTGTCTTCTCATTGTTGAGTTTTAAGAGTTTTAAGTGTACTTTTGGTGTATTTTGGGATAACAATCCTTTATCAGATGTGGTGTTTGAAAACATTTCCCAAAGTATGTGGCTTATGTTCTCATTCTGTTGATGCTGCCTTTCATACCGCAGAAATTTTTATTAACCAATATTAACAAAGTGGAACTCATTCCTTATGTCTTTCATAGATTTAGCTTTGTTGTTCTATCTAAAATGACAGTGTCTCAATGTGGTTTTAACTTGAATCTCCCTGATGGCTAGTGATGATGAACATTTTTTCATGTGTCTGATAGCCATTTGTATGTCTTCATTGGAGAAGTGTCTGTTCATGTCTTCTGCCCGTTTTTTGATATGATTGTAAAACCATATCGAGATACCACCTTACACCAGTTAGAATGGCCAAAACTAGTAAGACAGGAAACAACATGTGTTGGAGGGGATGTGGAGAAAGGGGAACCCTCTTACAGGGTTGGTGGGAATGCAAGTTGGTGCAGCTGCTTTGGAGAACAGTGTGGAGATTCCTCAAGAAATTAAAAATAGAGCTTCCGGATGACCCTGCAATTGCACTACTGGGGATTAGCCCCAAAGATACAGATGTAGTGAAAAGAAGGGCCATCTGTACCCCAATGTTATAGCAGCAATGGCCACGGTCGCCAAACTGGAAAGAACCAAGATGCCCTTCAAGGGACCAATGGATAAGGAAGATGTGGTCCATATACACTATGGAGTATTATGCCTCCATCAGAAAGGATGAATCCCCAACTTTTGTAGCAACACGGACGGGACTGGAAGAGATTATGCTGAGTGAAATAAGTCAAGCAGAGAGAGTCCATTATCATATGGTTTCACTGATTTTTGGGGGCACAACAAATAGCATGGAGGACAAGGGGAGATGGAGAGGAGAAGGGAGTTGAGGGAAATTGGAAGGGGAGGTGAACCATGAGACACTA